>NC_142614.1:44609225-44912256 GCF_059453375.1 Lepisosteus platostomus | reverse complement strand
AATACTGACATGGATGCACAGTAAAGCAGCTATATCACCATAAAGTACAGTACTTTTTCTATATAGTACAGAAATATTATAAGACTAGTAATGCTGAATACTATATAAGTATACCTAGCAAAATGCATGGATGATGATCATTACATGTTTCTATGGAACTACAGAAATAATAATCGAATCGAATCGAATCGAAACATATCAGGATATGTTTGGTCAAAAGAGGAGCAACTGTCACATTGCGGTTACGAATTACAAAACAGATAAACCACACTAGAAAACTCTTTTGCATGTCAAACAATACCTGGTACTAAAAGACTCAATAATTTCCTCTAAAGAATTCAAATGACTGTGTGACCTTTGTAAGGAGAGATGTAATTGTACTTATGACAGAAGTAAAAATATTCAGCATCTGAAATAAAAAAAATGCGTCCAATGGATATGTATTGCTGAAAATATATTTTTCAAAAGTTGCTATGAAAAAAGGTTTGTGAAAAGGGATGAATATTTTATTTTTCCACCTGTTTTGAATAAATTTTACAATTTTACAATTTATAGTACAAAATAGTAGTGCTTTGAAATTCAGAAAATTTAAGAAAACCAGTCATCTTGTTCAGATCATTATAGTAAAGTGTTAAGAATAAGCAATAAACAAAGGGGAGAAGACTTTGAGAACATTTGAGTGTTTAGTCAGCAGGTTTTGCAGCTTTACGTCTTGAAATCCAGAGGACCAGCAGCTTCAATGTCTCTCTAGAGATGTAACCTTCAACCTCTCCTTTTGAGTGATTCTGTCTTGTGGACTAATTGAAGCTGGAGGCTGAACCAAAACCACATTTTTTGTTTTACATCCGAGCTATCTTTCAACCCAAGCATTCAAAGCAGAAAGCCTTAGAAGGGAAACCAAAAGCTAAAAACTATTTTGAAAGAAACAGTCTGTTAAATTAAGTTTAAAAACAAGAGAGCAGACAGCTTCCATTTAACTTCAACCTCTAATTCCTGCCCAGGTACACACTTGGAGCATTAACCTTTCCTTCCCAGAATTCATTACACCCCTTTGCCTTGCGCACCATTGCAGCCTCTTGGATTGCGTCACATAAAGGGTTACTGATACCTCATGCTCATGGTCAGGCTATCATTCCTCAGACAAGGGAGTTAAATCCCAAGAATGTCCATCATTATTCCTAATCAATGAATAAACCAACCATTAAGACTCTAAAAGCTTGGAGATGCTGCTTGTATCTTCTGAACAAAATTTATGACATTCAACTGCTTCATTATTGGCTACAGTATGTCAGTGACTTCCAAAGTCAAATCTTAGTGATGTCCTTAAGTGTTTACCACATTTTAGCCCCATCCAAAAGGCTCATAGGGCAAGAGCTCAAAACTCCACTCTGTTTGGGGTATCTTATAAATTTATAGGTTTGGCTTGCCTGGATAAATCCTCACTCCTTGATCTCCAAATTTTAGTAAGATGGCCAGATGTTTTAAAGATAATTTCAACTAGAAAATGCCATCTGTTTCAGCCAGTAAATTTTTTTCCAGGGATTCAGTCTCAAGCAAGGGAAAATAAATTACCTTAAACCATTAAAGCAAACTCCAGATATACAGCAGTTACTTATCATCTATGTGCTTACGTTTGAGCAGATTTGCTGGGGGGATTAGTTCAAAATGGCTTAAAGACTATGGATAATTGGAAAATAAAAATAAAAGCAAAGGTGAACAAATAAAAAAAAAGTTTTATTTAGAGATGTTGTCAAGGATTACCCCTTAAACATACAACCATTGCCTTTTATAAATAAATATTTTTTTTACAGTATAAGTACATAAATAAAATTTCCCACACATTTCAAACCTTTGGCCTTGACTGTAATGTTTGATGTATACCAAACATACATAGGTGTTTATGGGGAAGCACTTGAGTTGTAGCTGAAGTAATGGTCAATATGAGGGTGCCTTTGAGGAAAATGCTTGCCTGGATGGTGGATTGTCTCGGGCGTTCCCCAACCTTTTAAAACATTTTTGAGGGTTTTACAAACACAAATGTGAGTTTGCTTGTCTGATCTGCAAACTGCAAGACACTTGAAGTTTCTCAGATAAGGATTATAGTAAGTGCTAAGTTTGATGCTTACAGACAGGGTTTGATAGTTTAAAGATAGCTTTGAGATATTTACTGTTTTTGAGCTTTGAACTTTATCCATATCCACAACGCCTCATGCCGGATAGTTTGATAGACATCTTCATACTGTTTTTTCTGAACAGTGGATTTTTGTTGCTGAAAATGTAGATGATACATAATTATCCTACTGAGTGAGAATTTACTCAAACTGTTTATTGAAAGCATTGCCAAGTGGCACAGTGGGTAGCATTGCTGCCTTGCAGCATTGGGTCCCTGACTTCAAATCCTGGAGTACTACCTTTGTGGAATTTCTATGTTCACCCTGTGTGTGAATGTCTGAAGACATACTGGTACTGTAATTTAACAGATTTCTGGGAAAACTGGCACTGGTGTGAGTGTGTGTGCATTCTTGAGATGGACTGATGTCCTATCCAGGTTGTACCCTGCTTTGGGCGTGTTGTATGCTGGAACAGGTACTGGCTCTGTTGCAATCATGTTTTGGAAAAAGCTATTAGAAAATGGGTGGATGAAAACATTACCACAGTATAACATGCTGTATTGTACAGTGGGCAATATAAGAAAACCATTGCTCATTTAGAATTCACAACTTTAGTCGAGATCATTGAGTCTCACAATTTTATAACCTGTAGTCTGATTGTGAGGCTTCTGTAATTTTCTTCCGTCTACCTCCAATTATATTTCAGACCCTTCCTATGGTGCCCAATTTTATGAAATTACAGAATTATTTCTACAGTATACGTACGTTTTCAAACTTTCCTTCAAAATCTGAATTCTCAAACTTATGTTACGGTAAAAGTATTCAGAAATGTGAAGCAGCTTTTGGTAGCAATCACAACCACTGGTCCCTTCCCAAATCTGAGCAATAGATTTACTTACGCTTTCACAGTTTGCTTGAGGATTGCTAATGGAGCAATTCTCAAGTCTTTCCACAGTGTCTCAACAAAATTCAGGTCAGGACTTTGACTGGACCACTCATAAACATTCACTTTTTTATTCTTAATCCACACCAGTGTGTCTTTCACCTTGCGTTTTGGATTATTGTCCTGCTGAAATATTTGTCATAGTATCGGGTTTTTTGTAGCCTAAAGTACATTTTCCTCTATGGTGTGCATGTACTTTGCTCCATGGATTTTCCCCTCCGTCTTGACAAGTGGGAAATACATCATTCCCTGCTGATGAGAAATAGCATAACATAAAGCTGCCATCCTCAACAGCAGAGATGGTGGTGACTGCGTAATAACCTTGATTGTTTGCATGAGATGTAATATTTTACATCTTAATCCACATGTTCCAGTTTTTTTCTCATCTGATCACCAAACAAATTTGTCCATATGTTTTTAGGAATAGTTAAATGCTTTTTTTACAAACTTCATGCAGGATATGATTCTTTAGTAAAGTTTTTCTGCTTGCCACTCTGTCCTACAGGCCTAACTTTGACTCATGGACAAGTTCTCCCATCTCAATCATTAAACTTTGTAGCTCATTTAAAGATGTTATTGGCCTCACAGTGGCTTCCTTCACCAGTTTCCTCTTTGCTTGGCTGCTCTGTTTGGAAGGACAGCGTGTTCTATGCAGTGTCTGGGTAGTAATATAAACTTTCCACTAATGATCAACATCATTAGAGGGGTTTTTGAAAATGTATTGGTTGTAATATTTAGATCTTTCCTTAAAATTAATTACCTGATTGAGGGACCTTACTAAAACAAATGTGTTTATTCTGAAGTCATGTGAACCACTATGTGAAAATGGAGAGAGTGAGTGAATACTTTCACGGTACTGAAAATATGCGAGATACTTAAGTAATCACAAGATTCTATTTTTGGTTATTTTCAGTATGTTTTCAGCAGCATCCTTAAATTTTGGCCCGTAGTTATTTATTGATATTATTTTTTGGTTGCTTGCATCCTTTATTGTAGCAAATTCAGTACAGGCTATGCTGTCATATATGATTCTGGGGCACCACACATTTATAAATGACATTGCATTGCTGCTAGGTATTACAGTATGTCTACATTTGTTTTTAAAACTCCCCTGTGGGGATAGGATTTATCTGGACATTTTTCTCAGAACTGCTAGAATAAATTAATGGAGTAAATAATAAACTTGAATTAAAACAGACATCTTCGTTTTGGCATATTTGTTGTTCTTTACGCATTAGGAGGATTCTTAATACTATTGGCATTTTACAGGGAGATATATAAAGCTGATTTTTGAATGAACCAATATTGTTGTACTTATTTTGCAACTACCAGTGCCCTTCTACAGAAAAGCACATTTTTCAACAGTTCCTACAATTATTGGTTTATGCTCCATCTCTCTCATCCTCATTAATTGCAGAAGCATGGCTAGGGAACATATTTTTCTTTTACATACTATATGAAGAGTAACATACAGCACACTGCTTTTATACACATAATTTAGTGATATGGTTACTGTACTAATTAGGATTTATTTTCTTCACAGTTGAAAGTGTTTTTCTCTCAAGCACCCTGAAAGAAAAGTTTTTTTAAACTTTTAAACATCACAATCTCATTCTCTCTTTTAGTCTTTTCTGTTTTATACACTGAAATGTAGCTCACACCAAGATAGGAGCTGAACACCCTCTCTCAGGCAGCTACCTCCCTTGAACCACACAGTGCCTCTTCAGACAGTAGTGCATTCCATTATGTCAAAAGTCTGGCCTCCACTTGCTGGTAATTTCAAGGCTATCAAGGTCTGGTAGGGGATTATGTTACCTTATGCATGTTTTTTTGTGTTCATGTAATTTACTTTTTTCCATCTGCTTGGTAGTTCTCCCAAATAATTAATTGCAGATGTCTGCAATGCATTTGATGAAAATTAGAAAGGCGGTAAAAAACTTCTTAAAAACATTTTTTTTTTCATCAAGGTTGTAGATTAATTTTGGCCTTCATTTTAACATTTTCGATCTTAGTAGGTTGGTGATCCAATGATCAATATGTTGCTCTTCTAAGGAGCATTTTTTAAATACTTACAACCGACATCTACTGTACACCACCTTTTGCAATAAAAAGACTGCTACACTCGCTTAAATACATTTGAACTTAAGGTGCATCTTTAACCTCTGGTTCTTGACATCTTAACATACTCTAAATCCTTGAGAAAACTTAAGAATGTGAAATAAACTTCCTTTGTGCCTCATCTACACAGATGAATAAAGTAGCATAATACTGTATGTGTACTCTGACAGCTAAATTACAGGTAAAACATGCTTCAGTGGGTTGAAAGGAAAAGATGAATTATTTGCTATTGCCTGTACTGTACATGGTTAATGTTTTATAAACAACAACACCCCTTTGAAGTTGAAAATTATGGTAAAAATGCTTTACTATATTTTAATGTATATATTTATTTAACTTTATATATTTATTCATTATAGTTGTGACATGGAACAAAGAACATGCATATGGAAACTTTTTTATTTTTTGTTATTTATTATTTTAAGAGTTTCTGAAGAAGACTATAGAGTTACAACTGAAACAACTGCAAGCCAAAAAAATGACTAGACTGAGATACAGTATAAAGGTAAATGGTGGGAAACTGTATACAGTACATTGCAAACAAAGTATGTGTTAATGCTTCTCAAATGAATACCCATTCTTTTTCCTGAAACAGTCACTAAGAATTCACTTTTTCAGAATTAAAATGTTTTTAATTGACAGACCAAAAGATAATCAAACAATTTTAATAATCTCTTTGAAACTGTTAGCAGCACGTTAATTTAATATTCATCAGACATTATTGATACTGGCAAGGGAAGGAGTATTTAATGCCTTTTGCCAGGCTCCTTTTTTGTTCTTCTGTGTAATGTATGAAAGAACTTGTATAATTAATTATTGATCTTTTTTGTGCTCATGTAAAATGGAATTTCCCTTGCTGTTTGTGTTGAAATAACCAAGTCATGACATGTCTTCTTTCAGCCCGGAATCTGTTTTCTACACTAGGTCCAAGAATGTCTTCGGAAAAGATTTGCATTCTTTGTATTAGGTCACCAGGCACAAGTGTTCCTATGAAGAATAGCAATGCCTGAAGAAAAAGAAACTGTCTAGTTTGAGTTGCCTGTGACCTTCAGTTGCCCTTTCTGCCATGCCCTAAAGCATTAGAGGCTTAGAATGTCTAGAAATAAGAACGTTCAGACATCCTCATCTTGAGATGTGCTTCAGACAGACAACATTTTATAGGATTGAAAAAAAAATCAATTCTGTAATGTACTTTTCAGAGAATTTCAGAGAACTTAAAAATGAATACACACAGTATTTGATACTGTATATTTTACTCTATTCAAACTCTGCTGTTGTTTGGTTCAGTTTCCATGAAGGGTTAGCTATGAAGGATTTGACAAAACGTGAGCAGATGTACAAGGAAACACACACTGAGAATGCTGTTGATGGTCAAAATAGATGAGACAGGGCACAAATGTAGAAAACCAAAAAGTAGAGCTACAGTACTGTATATCTGTTTAACTTGATGAAGTTGTTGATTCAAGTGTTAGAGAAGGAGGGTATCAATACTTTCATCTACCAAAACATCATTGCCTGGAAAAGGCTGTTGAAGGCGAACAAATCCTTAAACATTCTCACAAGAACTTGAAATTGTAGAATTTGTTAATATTGTATGCAACTGAGGCTATGCAAACACGGTCAATGATGAAATTCACATTTTATGAAGTGGCACATAATTTTTCAGAAATTGAATGTTAGCCTCAAGGATGCACAGATGGAGGCTGGATAGGTTTTATGATAAAAAATACTTAGAAAATGTGTTTGTAAGTATCAAATGTTTTTGAAATGCTGAAAATTCAATTGAAATTAAGAGATGAGATCTATAGAACACTAACAAATTCAGTAATATTTGTAACAAGACTGAAAAAGTAATAAATAGTAAACTTTCCTGCAGCAGGCTGATGAAGCCCAGTCATGAATTCTGCAGATGAAACTGGAATGACACAATGTTTTATGATTGCTTTATAACTCATTAGTCCAGAAACCCTCAAGAGGTGAAGTTTATCTTGATTTACTATTATCTAATAACCAAGACACTGAGATCAAAGGTGATGGATGCTTCATAGGCTGCTATTTATACAAAAACAAATGGAACTCGTACATCTTAACATACAGCATCAAAGGTTTCAGGTCACTTTTTAGAGTAAGGCTGTACCAAAAGGAAGCACATTTAAAGTCAGGAATCCAAGTGGTGCTATTAATCAGTTTTGAACTGTGCTATAGGAAATGCTGTGCAAGTTGGGCACTATGAGGAAAAATGAGTTACTGAACTGCAAAGCACAATTAATAAAAACAAAACAATAAATGATTCATATAAAGACAAATGTAAAATTGAGAACCACCATTTCGTCTAAAACTAATATAATGGATTTCTGAAAGAATTAAAAAGTAAAACAAAATCAAAGGAAGAAGTACATATTCTAAAGGATACCAATACTTAAATTCAGAATATAAAGGGGCATTACTTAATATACTTCCTGTTTATTTTTTTCAGTTATTCAGCAATGAAGAGACAAATAACATGATTGGTTTTAAACATGACCCACCCTTCTACATACAATCGTTCTTCATATGACTGAAGCTGTGGTTTCAGGGCAGGTGAACATTTAACCTTTTGAAAGACCCATTAGTAGAACAAAGTATATGAACTTTTAATCTGGGCTTCAAAGAGGAGGACAGGAAGATTTTAATTGAGCAATGACATTAGGGCACAGGACTGAGGTAGACATTTCAGTTAGTCTCCCAAAGAGTGAGATGTGAAAAGTGGCCTTCAATGTACAGTATAAGCACTTACTACTTTTTTACATAAAAAACTAGGCCATAGAGGTTAAAGAAAACATATGCTGCACCTGGGCTGGTTGGTTCTACTGTAATGCTACGTCTATATGCACAAGAGTAGTAATGTGGTAAAACCTAGACAGATTAAAGTAAAGCATGAAAGAATTGGAAACCATGACAATAGAACGTCAAGTGGTACAATCAGGGTAGAAACCTGGAAAAATTGGAAAAATACATATATTTACTAAGGCAACCATTCAAGTGGGGTTAGTTATACTTTAAAAGGCCAAATCAGGACAGGTTTTCTGTTTTTCACATTTACATGCATTAGACTTCTAAATTTAGTTGACCTATTTTAAACAGCTGTATTGTGAATAGTGTGTATTGTGGACCAATTAAATTTGGAATAAGTAAGGGATTGTTTAAAGTTGATGGTACTGTAGGTGATGTATCCCCTGGTCCGGGAGACCCACACAGCACTTACACAACTTAACTCTTAGTTGACTTGATTGTAGGACTATTTAGAACTGTTTGACTGTTTTCAGCTCTGAAACATGATGAAACCTTGATTCTGCACTCTAACATTAGTGATCACTTTAAATCGTTAATAGACACTTTCTAGTTGTGGGGTTTTCAAGTTCCACCAGGGCATCAAGTGCTAAGAGCAGCTTAAAATCTACAAACACACTGGACCGTCAAGAAAAGGATTGACAAGCCCTGCATTAAACCAGTGATTGTGACTGCTTGACTTCTTGTTCATTAAAAATTCACCAGCTCCTAGGTATCCCAATTCCTTCCTTTCAGGTCTTCTGGCTAGGTCTCCTCTCTTCTTCGAAAGAGATCTTCTTTCTTTTGCTCTCATTGGTAGTTCTACCCTTTCAGTCATTTGTGGCACCCCTCAGTATGGCTTCTGGATTTTCTCAGGCCACAGAGCCATTTGTTGAGTATCACAGGGCTCTAAGCTAGTTCAAACCACAGCCCACTGGCAGAACACTACTAAACACAGAGTCCTTCTCCATCTGTCCCTCTCACATGGTGCAGGAGCAACCAGTAGGAGAGACTCTTTTTCCCTGATTCTCAGACATTTTGGCATCCTGTATCTTCTCCTTGGAACTACAAAGTTAACTGCACACACCTGCTTCCAATTACTTCACCTCTCAGTAGCCATTTTTTGATCCAAGATGAATGATGAGAGGAGTTTAAGCTAAAATTGTGACCTTCTACAGAAGCTTCCTAGGGACTCTAAAAGTGCTTCTTCCAGTCTAAAATATCAACTCTATCACATGTTGTTCATAAGAGTAGGAGTTTTGACTTCACTGTTCTGACTAAATTCCATTCCCAGAGTTTACACCAGAGCTTATACTGGTTTTCGCAGCATTAAGCGTGTTATTCCCTCTCTGGATGGGACAGCAATCCATCACATGAATTATGCCCCAGAATTGTTGATCCCCGCTAGTATAGCTAGTGGACTGAAGAAACCAGGATAAAGTAATTAATTTAAGAGTAGGACACTGCCTATAGTGGGGTCTTAAACCGACAACTTGCTTATGCACTACACTACACCATCCTGGCCTACCTAAAGTTCATCCTTAATTAAAATGATGACATAATTTCTCACGTCTCCACCTGGTCTGCTGTGTTTAATGGCTGCCACATGTCAGCAAGGTGAAATGGGTGCCGCTGTAGCGGAGCTACAGTAGTTCGGATACGGTGACGTCAGCGCCCTCCCTGCGCGTAGCAGGGACCTCAGTTGCCTGGGCTGAGGGAGGTCTCCTTTAGCTCACGCGGTTGGTGCCCTGTTGCGTTATGCTGGAGACCCGGGTTCGTGCCCCAGGTGCTGCAGGACGGAACGGGCGGCGGGGGGCACGACACAGCGAGGAACCACGACAATCACATTGGTGCCGTGACTCTGGCGGGAGTGTGGAGTGTCCTTCACCGAGGCAAAGTTCAGCATGGGAGGGTGTAGCGGAGCTAGTTCGGATACGGTGACGTCACCGCCCTCACTGCGCGTAGCAGGGACCTCAGCTGCCTGGGCTGAGGGAGGTCTCCTTTAGCTCACTTGGTTGGTTCCCTGTTGCATTATGCCAGAGACCCGGGTTCGCGC
Source organism: Lepisosteus platostomus (assembly GCF_059453375.1). Lineage (NCBI taxonomy): Eukaryota > Metazoa > Chordata > Actinopteri > Semionotiformes > Lepisosteidae > Lepisosteus > Lepisosteus platostomus. The sequence goes on along the minus strand of NC_142614.1, from coordinate 44,902,220 downwards.
CCCAGGTGCTGTGGGACGGAACGGGTGGGATCGCTTGGGATGAAATGTGCTATATTATTGGTATCAGTCTGGAGTTACAATATACTGTAAATACAAAGTGAGCATCAATTCAAAGACTCCTATTATAACAACTCTGTTTGTTATCAATACACTTTAGTTTCAGTGAGAAGTAACCAAGCTTGTCATTTGGAAATATTTAATCTAAATTGAACAGAGTCTTCAAAATCTTGATTACAACACTTAAAAGTGAACTGTATGTGATATATCATATTGTAGTAACTAGGCCATTCATACAGGCTATGTTACTTTACATTTCAGAGGTTATAAAAAGAGTGCATTCTTCCAGGATGCTCTGTGGTTGTCTCAGGCACTGTTACTAAGCAGAAAACGTATGACAGAACCAGATATTTTCTGGTTGAACAGATTTTACAAGCTGCGCACTTGAAAAGAGAGGTGTGCAGATGGTGATACCATGACACATATATTAGTTGATGATGTAATGAAACAAATATTAAGTGCTCACAATGTAATTTATTTTTATTTAATGCACTTATCTGTGAAGTAATATGACAAAATAAATACTCAAAAAAAATTTTTTCAATTGATGTATGCATTTATTCACTGATAACTAAACAATTTTGACACTGTAAATATCAAGAGACCAATTTAGTCTCAAGACATTGACAATTTGTATGGTACTTAAAAATGAATACATTGAGGAAAGTAATTCCAACTGTGAAATTGTTTATCCAACAAAAACATCTGTAACAATGTTTCAGTGTTTGGCAGGTGAATACGTGATATGTAACAAAACCATTACCAGTATAGATAAACTTTGATGTAATTCAAGCTGCTGGAAACACCTACAATTAGCATTACCAGTTACTAAAGAGGGAGATTTTCCCAGTTTCTGCAGAAAAGAATTGGAAAACTGGTAAGGTTTTTCCAAAGATGCATGGTTTTCCAGGGTTAAACGTGAGCATTTCCTACATATGATACACATTTCTTAAAACTGGAGCTATATTCAGTAACAGAGATTCATAAAAATGACTTCTTGAACTTGAACTTGAACTTTATTGCCATATGTAACCGGTACTGGTACACTGGAATTCTTACTTACAGAAAGTCTCTCGATTGTAAAAGAAGTGTAAAAAACAAGACAAAGTGCAAACAGTGCATCAAGACAATGTACAAACAAACAATAGACAATGTATTAGTAAACATGTAGACAGTTTGAATGTAAACAATACAGACGTGTAAACAATGACTGGAGATGTGCAATAGATAAGAAATCATAAAGAGGTAGATGGTGATGGTGTAGGTGTGGTCTGAGGGGGATGGCTAAATGTGTTCGCCAGTCTCACTGCTTGTGGATAGAAGGTATTGAAGAATCTAGCGGTAAGTGTCCGTATGCTCTTACTGTATATCTCTTGCCTGAGGGCAGTGGGGTGAAGAGCTCATGCCTGGGGTGGTGACTGTCCTCTGTGATGGCCAGAATTCTACCACGGCAGCGGTCCTCATAGAGGTGTTTAATCTTGGTGAGACCGCAGCCGATGATCTTCTGGGCCATATTGACCATTCTCTGCAGTGCCTTTCTTTCTCGCGAAGAGGTGTTGCCATACCACACGGTGATCCCGTTGGTGAGGACGCTCTCGATGGTGCAGCAGTAGAAGTTCACCAACACATGTATTGGCATTCCCCATCACTTGAGGCACCTCAAGAAATAAAGGCGCTGCTGAGCCTTCTTCATGATAGAGTCAGTCCAGGTTAGATCTTTAGAGATGTGAATTCCCAAAAACCTAAAGCTGGTGACTGTTTACACTTCCGTTCCATCAATACTGAGTGGGCTGTGAGTGTATGGCCTGTGTCTCCGAAAGTCCACTATTAGCTCTAGTCCACTATTAGCTCTAAATTGTGAAATTGTCCACTATTAGCTCTAACTTCCTAGCTCATCTAATAAAAAAATCAATAAAACAATTAATTAAAATTAATAAAGGATTACCAGGGTTCAGTAAACATCTTAGGAATTTTCTCATTTCACTTTCCTGACACTTAAGCAAAAAAAAAAAAACTAGTGTTATTTTCAATGATGAACAGCTGTGGACTGCACAACGAATTAGATAAGTTTGACCAATTTTCAAAGAAAAAGATGCGAATTATGTTCCCTTATACAGTTTCTACAACACAACATTTACTGTATTTTTCTCACGTGTGTATGGATTAATTTTAATTATTATCTGAATGACACATGCCAGGTTTCTTAATTTGCCTCAATTATCTTTTAATTTATGTTTGCGAAATGTAAAATGATGTCACCGATGGGAATGCAGACATTACAACGGTGTTGTTTAACACGATATGGGACGAAAAGGGGATACTACAGTCAACTGTGAAAAGCGAGGTGTTTCTCCTCGACTGACAGGTAGAGGCGGCAGTGAGTATTCAAGCCTCTGGAGCTCATAGCCGTGCTCTGTGCATGTGTGTGAGATCATTATCAGAAACTGCTGCAGGACTAGTCAGAGAGAGAGCGAGATGGAGCGAGGCAAATACTCACAACTCTGATTGAACACAGCCAAGGGGGAAAATCACTGAAAAAACACCTTCTTCTGATCATTCACAACCGCCTTTCCCATGTCTGCAAACTAGCGTCACTACACCTCAAGTGGGATTCCGGATTTAATAAGGATACGCGTTTTGCTTTCTTTTTTCGCTGCAGCAAAAATCAGCTTGATTTTTTTTTCACTCCAGGTCTAGGATTTGAGAGGGAAGCTATGGAGGTTTCTGATTGACCAGCAACATTAAGCAAATCAAGTGGATATTTTCTGCAACTAAGCTACGGCTGTTACCTTTGCGTTCTTTAAAGCGGAGCTGGGAAATTCATCGATTTTGAGCAACGGATCTTATCGAACATTTTGATTTGATAATCAAACCCTTTTTAATTTCTACATTTTCTTATTAACTCAGCCTTCATCAGACGCCATTTTCCCCTCTTTTTTTCTTTTTAAAGCCTCGCTCTGTTTGACAGATCGCCGGGAGGATGTCATTGCAGCCGGTGTACGTGTAAATGGATTTTAAATAACACACAAAATCGGAAAAAAGAAGATTCGAGAAAATCATACAAAATTGGATATGGGTTAGTAAGTAACTTAAATCTTAGTTTTTGAACGTGTTACTACAAAATGTTGTAACATACTTAACCGCTGTATTATTTAGCAATAAGGAGTTTAATAATACTGTGCAAGTTCCATATACTGTACGTAATCTGCATGCTTCATGAAATGCCCTTCAAAGAAGAGACAAATGGTAACTTTTTAGCTACATGCTGCGAATTTGTAGCCGCACATATACTGTTTTATACGCTTTCTGATTACGTTTACTATAATTTACAAAATGTTTAACAGTTTAAAATAATATTGTTTAAAGTTTAGGTTCCTAACGTTGTCGGACCTTTCTTTTGAGAGACACTCGACATCGATAGCTCTTGGTGAGCTGTCGTTTTGTTGTCTGTATTACCGAGGTTTTGAACTTCAACTTACTGTTATTAATACACACTTCTCTATACATTCACCTATTATAAGATTATTTTTTTTCAAACAATTCCATTGCAGGGGTTTGAGAAAACAGTTACAAGGTGAAATGAAGCAAATAACTATAGGGACTGGAGTCTTCAGAATGCAGTTAAAGGATGAGAAAATATTTCTGGGTTTAGGGAGTTTACTTGGAAGACAACTGAAGATCTAATACCAGTTACATACATATGTGCAACGAAAGTACGGGATTAAGTTTTAGTATCATTATATGTTGCAATCCCTTCTATAATATTTGTTTCACGCACAGAACTGTTGTGGAATTAAAGGTATTGCGTTTTCTAAAAACATAATGAGCTAAGTAAAACTACTTTCGTAACAAAATTGTATGGATGTAATGTTGAGCTATTATGAAAAAGTTTCCCGCGAAGAGTAAGTAGTTGGGGGGAAAGGGAGCAAAGTGCGAAACGAACTAGACGTCCTTTGGTTAAGTAAGCAAAGGACACAAGACGTTGCAAAACCCGCTAAAAACTGCTATGTTCGCGCATCAAACTTGACTACAAGCTCCATGAAAACGCATCAAGCATTATCTACTAGTGAAGCTAAAAAAATTATAAACATCGTGCACTTAAATCATGTCTGGCTGATGAAAATGCGTATACATTAGAGGGCATTAAATAGATGATAACTTACTCTGAAACTAAGCTGATAAAAAGGTTTTATATTGACTCAGTTCCTGTGTATAGGGAATCCCCTTTGATTGCTGAGTACTGCATTTGCTGCTGCAGTCTCGCATAGTGAGGGTGGTTTAGCAAGGACACGACTATTGATCTTTATGTAGGTTTTCACCAGAATCCTCTGGCCTGTAGCTTCAGTGTTTAAATGTCCTTTTCGTAATTCAGGGGCTTGTAGTGGATTTTTTCTTTTTGTCAGACATTTCCTGAAATTCGGAACGTTTTTATCACCTGATATGGCTTGAATGCCAAGAGCGGTCATTCTGCAGCATTACGGTCAAAAGGCCTTCATAAACGCTGTCTAGCACAAGCATCAAAAGTTCCCATGTAAATCGTTGTGTGTTAACATGCAGGAAGCTAATATTACTAAGATAAATAGCGCTGAATATATTAAACATATCAAGTCTAAATTTCTTCTTCGAAACAGTCTTGTTATCCTCGTTTGACTAAATGCCTGTGTAAGAGGTGGGAGGGTAATTTTCATCTATGAAGTTTGTCAAGATAAACCATAATGAATCACCACTACAACCTTTACAAAAATCAGCAACTGAACCCATTATCACTTTTTTGCTAGTGTGATATCATGCTCCAGATCCACAAAGAAAACAGTTTTGTTTCAGTTTTCAGAATACAAAGTTGATATTGCACTTCTTGATACTGTAAATAATTTTGAGAAATATTTTAAGCTCATCCAGAGGAAAAAAACCCTCCCCAAAGTGTAAAAGCCACTGAATCATGGATTTTAACAGCCTTGCTCTTTCTCACATGCATGTGCAGTAGGCACACTAACGTTTTGTCAGTATTCTGTATTCAGGGGTTACATTTTACATTTACATTACATTTTAGTGATACTGTATGTAAGGCTTAACTGTAGTAGCCTTAAGTAGATGTTGAAATGCAGTAGTACTGTCACTTGTGCTCTCACAAAGGTGAAGAAAGTATGCAAGAGTATTTAGTCTAGGTGAGTGTATAAGATTGTTGTGGTGTAGTAAGGTGTATAAAATAATGTTATTAAAGTAAACTAATCATAAAATGGCTGTCTTCTGATTTTCAGGGTAACCATATGTCTTTTTTCATTTAAAGATTGGAGATGGTCATGCAATCTGAGCATGGGTCCACAGAATGTGATGTGAGTTTACTTAGGTTTTTCTACATCTTAAATTAAACAAAAGCTATGGGTTGTTTCACCTTATTTTTCACCTTGATGACTGTATTTAGGGATAGCATTGTCTGAAAATGATCAAAAGTATATTAATGCATGTTTGTAAACCAAAACCTTGTCCAAAATGATAATGTACGTACTGTACTTACATTGTTTTCATATATTCTTGTCATTACATCTGAAAATGATTTGAGGAAAATTAGTTTCATCTTGAATAATTACTGAAATATGTCAGTCCAATCTTGAAACCCCTTTCTTCCAAGTGTAAAATATGAATATGAAGGATAATTTACAAATGTATTCAATGATCATACTTTAAAAAACACAGGGATCCATCAACCCAGTGACATTTCTACCGCTAATATTTCACTGATGTAACTTTTGATAATGTGTGCTTTATAATCAAATTACATTTCGCTGCATTTCTGAAAATGTTTACTGTAGACAGACAAGGAGGTGGCCTCACTGTTAAATACTTTTCTGGAGGCTGGAGACCTTTAAAAAAATCCTGTGTGTAACAAATGGATTATAGTATCTAATTTTTCTTTTAATAATCTCACATCAGTACAACAACTGAAGGCTGTGGGAATAAAAGAAAATCACAGCATTTGTACATTTTGTGAGGATATTAAATGTGAAACCCAGTGTGTGAGTGAAGCTCATGAAGTTGTGCTCAATGATGGATGATGTCCTGTGTAACATGTTTCTTAGTATGTTAAACATCAGATTTTCAAAAAATGCAGTGCTATAGGGCGGTAGTGAAATAAGTATTTTTACTGTACATTTCCATCAAATTCTTCTTTGAAATGTCAACTGGTAGCTGTTTTTCTTCAAGACAACCTATTTTGGAAACATATCTTACTTTGAGAACTGGATCATTCACTTCTCTATTTGCTGCTTAAGTTTGAATGATAGAATTAAGACACCAAAGTTTTTGTTGTCCTGCACAACAGATGAAGAAAGAATAGGTGTCTTAGTCTCTTAGGTATACATAAGTACAGCTACCTCATCTTTAACATCCCATATTTTTAAAGACATTTACTTTTCAAAACCCCAAGTTTGATGTTATTTTCCATGAGATCCTAAAAACCCCTGATCATTTCTGAAACTTTGCTGCCATTTTCCACCTGAACTCTTAGCTCTACACAGCTGTACAGCTGTGTATAAACCTGATCTGTCCACTTTTACTCTCCTTTCAATAGTCTTCTTCCAGCTAGGTTTCACAGTATTTATTAAGCAATAATTTCACCTCAGCCTTTTAGGACCATAAGCAAGCCCAACACCATGTACTGTACTGTAAATGTTGCTGTGTAATGCAGTTATAGGAGTTTGCATTTATAGTTTTTTAAAAAACATCGTCACACTAAAAATAGTACAGCCTAGATAGTTTTATTCTTTATTCAATACAATTATTAGTCCCAGATGGTATTCGTATTTCAGCTTTTACAACTTTATGAGTAATGTAACAAGAACATCTTTTCTGTGAACTAAAGACAGTCTGAAATACTGGAGCAATTACTTTGTTACTAATACAAATGTACAGGACTAAAATATGAGTTTTATTGCAAAACTTTCCGTCTGCATAAACTTGATAATTGTTCATTTTACTTATTTTCTCTGCAGTGGGTGGTGAGCTTAATGTTTACTTATAGGGACAATTAAGAATCTTCCAACACTGGAAATTTGACTTTTGCAATCTTCTCAATGTAGTTATTTCTGGGAGAGCAGTTATGAAAAGCAGGCCTTTATTAATGTCCATTAATTTTTATTTCACTTTAGTAATCTGTTTTGACAAATAAGTACAGGTTCCAATGCATTTGTCATTAGAAAAGAAGACCAAACCCTACATTTTTTTTCCCTTTCAGTCAAATAATTTTCAACATAAAGGTTTCAGCAATTATAAATAAAGGAATATACTGTCAGCACAGTTAGAAATGGTGAAAGTGATAGTAATACTGGATTAGAAGCTTAGTTATTTATAGCTGCTGCCAGTTGCTGAAATAATAGTAAAGTGTATTTGTTGGTAACCTAAGTGACACCAATAAGGTACAATATACAGAGATTACCTGTGCATCCAGAGCATCCATTTTAGGCTGCTGTATAAGCTTGCAACATTTTACCTTATAACATTCTGTGGCAGCACAGGAGCACATACTGTGAGAAGGATTCAGGAATCTCTCTTATGAATTGATTCTGTTGGCATTCTAAGTATAGTAAAAATGCAGTGTAATCCTATAATGACCTTTACATTTTAAGTTAATGGTAAGTTTTCTTTAAGAATTCTTTAAGAAATCAGCTCATTTTGCTTCATTGTGTAGTTCCATGGTTAATTCTTCCCATCGCAATTGTGTATATTTTTGTAATGAGCCAGAAGTAGTAATTTTGTTTTTCAATGTGATAAGATTTCTCCCTATATTTGGCTGTGGTTGGATTTCCATGGCAACCAGCCAAAACTTGACAGGAGTTAAAGGAAATGGAAGAGACGACCAAGGACAAGGCATATTGTTGGCAGGTTTTCTGAGCTGAACATCAGAGGAAGTATACCTGTTGGCAGTGTTCATGAGTTGAAAGTTAATCTTTGTTATTGACAGCCATTTTATAATCCAGATACAGTAAAACAGACTAGCTATATTCTTCAGTTGATAAAAAGCCAAATCTCCCTCATATTCTTGATTTTGGGAAATGGCAACAGTAAAATATAGTTAAATTGATAGCTGTAGCACATTAGCTAAAGCCTCAGCAATTTTTGAAAGCTTATTGAGTTTGCCTTTGCATGATTCCCTAGCTTTCACACTGCTCCACGGCCTTTCATGCTTGTCTGCACAGCTACAGATTTGTGAGTTAATGTATTTTTTACAGGATTTGTAAGACTGCTTAACTGCGTTTTGAGGTAATCAGAAAAAAATGTCTTATTTTCAACAGGCATTTAGTCTTGATTTTCAAAAGTCATAACAACAGAATGTGAGTCAGAAACACAATATGTTAAACATTTTTTTCAGCTCTTCCTGGCAAATGAGCGAATACCTGAAGAGGTTTATCACATAGTAGTTGCTTTTTTTAGTGCAGCCTTCACTTTTGGACTTCCACTTAGCCCTAATGTAGCAAACACCTATCTAATGAGAAGCATAGGATTAATAAACCTTTAGATTTTATTTGTTGTTGTTAATTTGAATGCTTCTTCTACTTCTGTTCCTGTCTGTTGGTAGGGTCAAAACCATTTCCTGACCAGAGTCTGAACTTTGAATGTGCATGGCAGGGTTAATTGAGTTACATGGAACGTGCCATCTATAGTGCATTGTTTTTTTACTGCACCAGACACATTAAAACCCTCTACTATTTTTATCTGAATCACTGAATGAAAAGATCCATTGTTCTTCTTGGAGTTAAAATGTAATTGTGTTTGCTTGTTCTGGAAGATTGTATTGCCATTGCAGCTGAAGTAATTTACAATGCTCTCAGTCATTGAGGTTTTGTTATTACTTACAGATACAGTTGGTATTGGGGGTGGAAATGGTCACTTTTATTTTAACTTTTTAATTAGAAGCCTTAATCACAAAGCATTTATTATTGGTAAAGGTTTCAGTTTTTTATGACAACAGAAATGAACTAACATATTTTATGAAGCAGGATGAAATACTAAATTTCTCTTTGACCCTTGTAAATGTTTAATTCATTAGGCTAATGCTATTATTTAAAGCAATTTACTTTTGTACTCATTGTTACAGCTGGATATTGTACTGTAAGTATTTAATTCAAGTACCTTCCTTAAGGATACAATAGCAGTGTTCCACCTAGGTTTTGAACCAACAACCTTTTTTGATGAGTATTGAACCCTAAACACTACTTCCTATTGCTGCCTACCTTGGTCATTTTTATAAAGAGGAAGGTCTGATGTTTTTACTTCAGGAAAAAACATTGCAGCCTGACAAGGTATAAGTGGGAGATGAATAAAAGTGATGGAATCTAGGATTAACTCTCAGGCTATTTCATGATTGCTACAGTGTATAATAAATTCGACATAAATTCTTCAGCTAGTCATTATAAGCATATGATTTGAATTATTGTAGGGATGTAGTATGGCTGACTTTAATATAATCTTGAAAAGACTCTGAAGAAACATGCATTGTGAATAACTTTAGTGCCATTTTCCTTTTCACTCTTTTCTATAAAGCTTAGCTGAAAATATAATATAAAATTTAATCTTTACCACTGTGTATGTCGTACAGGAAAATTTCACGGTGACTGACACTATTTATTGGAAACAACTCAAGATGATTAAATCTCTAGTTATTGTGAGTAGTAGTATTTAATTCAGCACTACATGTCACTGTTTCTTTTAAGTCTCTATTCTATTATTTCAAATATAATAAAACTACCTGTGAAGTGGAACCAAGATTAATACTAATACAAACGTCGGGATAAAAAAAAAGTAGTGAATATTACTTTTCGTATAAAACATTCTTATTCAGACTGACATAAAGTATATAAGACAGTATATAAAGAAAAATTCAAATACATGCAAGAATTCCAATAACAAGACAATATTTGAGGCAGGCACATGTTAGAAGTGCTAGTTTCCATTGAGCAGTAAACAACATATAGGTGAGGATTCAGTTATTATAGAATAGAAGGATTGCCATTGAGAAGAGTGCACAATAAGTTGGTGGTTAAAGTTCACAGCAGTGTAAAAGAGATCACAGCTGCTGTACAAACTGATGTGTCTTGAGGAGACACTGAAAGGTGGTCAGGGACTGAGCAGATGTGATTTCAATGGGTAGTTCATTTCACTGCTTGGATCCAGGGATGAGAGTGAACAAGCACTGGAGGCAAGGCAGCATAGAGGAGGACAGGAGAGGTCAGGAGGCCGTAGAGGGACAGAAGAAACTCTGGGAATAGACTGTGGCAAAAGTGGTGGAGGCCGCTGCAGGCAAGCAAAACAAGTGTTTTGAAATGGATGTGTGCACCAGTAGGGAAACAAGAGGCAGAATTCTGAGTTGGAGAAGTTAAATATCAGCTCTTGGTTAGATGTGGTGACCACTTTGGACACTTTAAACTGAAATATTTCTTGAGTCAGGGAAGACAACTAGACCATGAAAAAATAGTAGGTTGGGTTTTATTGGATCTTTATTGTTGTGCGATAATACTGTAAATCTGATCTCCAGTTGTTAAATCCCTTGGAAATTTGAGTCTTTTGAGGAGAAAGGCCAAAGAGTTAGAGGTCTGCCTGTCAGAAAGGCCACTGGGTCATGGTACAGCTTATTTTGTAGTCGGAGGCAGAGAGAAGAGATGGTCAAACTTTCTCTGAACTGAAGAGTTGATGTCTTACCCTGTCTGTTCACCTTTTGGCTGATTATTTCATTAAAAAATCAGGGAATCTTCTACCAATGTTCTGCCAATTTCTGTCTTGTATTTAAAGAGGTGTTTACTGTATGTGGCCTTTCTACTGGCCATCAATTCGAGTTCTCCTTTTGTATAGGCCTGATTAAAACTGACCTGTATTGACCCGAGTGATGATCAGAATACAGAATATTCAGTTAGCTATGCAGTATCACCATTATCACATGTAACCATATATCATACAGTATTGCGAAACAATATATTAGACAACGAAATGCATATTGTTTGCGGTATAAAATCCCCAATTTATATTATGTTGATGTGTAAGCAAAATGCCAACTTCAGTCAACTTGTAGAAATTGTTTCAGCTCTTATCAACAAACCTAACTAAAAACCACTCCACTGACATCTTGAAGTGATTAAGAAATTGTGATTGCATGCTAACATTAGCCTTAAAATTCAGTTAGCAAAATACAAAATGTAATAAAACAAAATAAATAATACTAGTGAATATACTTTCAGTGGATGCTAAGCACTTTAATGCTTGTTTATTCAAAATTCAACCTGACCTTGCATAACAGATAATACAGCATATTAATGGATTCCTGGAATGTATTAAATGATGAAATATTAGTTTTAAGGAACCTGTAATTCTTCACCTACTTGATCAAATTATATTGCTCATTTGGGCCACCTCTTTTGCAAGATGTTTTGAAACAAAATAAAGTCATTTTAGAACAATTGTTGATAGGTTGCTGATCCATTCACTTGCAGTCTACACTAAGTAACTCCAAGACGGTATGTCTTCAAGAAGTGCAGATAAAATTAAGTTATTTGTGTGTGTGATGTGTGATGAGAAACAATATCAGCTGAGTATCAACCCTCGCTTAGGAGCATACTGATATTTCTAAAAAAAAATAGAGATAGCCTGGTAATATTGTCTGGCCTCTAGTATTAATGAGGTTTATTTAATTTTTTCTGAGATATAGCTTTCATATAAATAGTTGCACATGCTTCACTTGGTCTCCAACTGACAAGTGTTGCTGTTTCACTGTTTAAATTAATGAGCTATTGGATGTAACAACACTGCACAGTGAGAATCCTAAACTATATAACGGGTATGTCGCAATATGAATTTTCATTAAATTGTCTTCCGTTTCTTTTTGTACACTGAAGTCTATGGCTGAACCTCAGTCAGTCCTATGTGATAGTTACAATTCAAGTGGGATACATTTGTGGTTTAGGGATTATAAATAATGTAAGATAATGCCTCAAATAAGAATATGACCTACAATAGTTTTAAATAGGTAAAAATTAATCATGGTTCGCTTGTAAGGCCCTGCACAGTAAATAAGAAACATTTTTTTTCTTACTTCAGAGAAAGTTTCCTGAGTTTGCCATCTTTATTTCTTAAGCAGATCAACTTTTTTCTTGTGTGAAAAGAGGTAATGAGAAGCTGTTTAATTGAAAAGGATACCCCACAAAACCAGCTTGGCACTTGAATCGTGTTCTGGGTCGGTTTCTGTCATCTTTGGCAAAGATTGTTACCTAATACTTTAATGTCCTGGACTTGTGTGCTGAATAAATTGCCATTTACCTCTGCAGACACTTAAGGTCTGTGACCGTTTGGCAGAGCTGTCTCTGATTTTTCCCAGATCGCCCTGTTTCATGGCCTTAAAAGGGATTGTGTTCAGCAGCTCCTTGTTTTCAGTTGTGCCACCTACAGTAAGGTATCCTCATGCTATTTCAGTGAGAGAAGCAGGCATTTACAAGATCGCTTCCAAAGCATTTTTCCACAATGTAAATTTTGATCTTGTTATTCAAACTTGTTCTTAATGTTTACATAGAAAAATGCTATTTGTATTCTAGTTCTATTTTTGCAATACAAAACCGTTTTGTTTCTTTCTTTCCATTCTCACATTGCCTCTTGCTGGACGTTCATTTTCAAACCATTACTAGCAACCAAAGGAGCTACTGTAGCAGTGCTGAATGGCCCCCACTCATTTGTAATTGTTCCATGTTCCCTGAAGAGGCTTGGAAATCACCAAAATATATAAGAACACCAAACTATAACTTTTTTACCAATTGGACATGTGTTCCCCCATGACCCTGTATTGGATAACACAGAAAATGGATTGATGGGAACCAGAAAAAGGATTGCTGGAAAACTGGTTAAATCATGTTCAGCCAGGGTCTCTAGGGATGAAAAAATAGGGTGTTCTTGAAGTACTTCCCTTACCTGTATGGGTTATAAATCCTGTTTAAACATAAACCTTCTAAGTGTGTAAATATTGAAATGGCTCAGTGATTTTGAATAATGCAGTGTAGTCTTCAATTTAAAGAAAGCTGTCAATATGAGTTAGTAACCTGTTATCTTAGTGCAGATGTGTGCCTTCGATGGCTTGTCCATGTTTTATTTTTAAGTGACTTTTTTTGGATTTTTGAAAACCCTGTTCATGTGATGATGAAATACATAATGGCACAAGAAATTACTTCTACCCCCTTGTGGAAGCCTTTAGAGTTTTAAAATAAATGCAATTCAGTGTCTAGACTTCTTGGTTGAGTGTTGCTGTTATCTTTTCTGTGTAAGATCATTTATCTCTAATCATATTTTTGGTGAATTGGGGCCAGAATAACGTGAATCGTCCAGCTGGAGTGGGGCCTTTGGACTACAATCTTGCCTTGCAGTGCTCTTAATTAAGTGTTGCGTGATATTTTTCAAATAGTTATGATATCCATTTGGACTAAATGTTTTTTACTATACAATTTTATTTGTCCTCATGGGACTAATATGTATAAGTACAATATAATTTACATTTACTCTTGTGGTAATTCCATGTATTAAATATATTTTGTGTTCAACCCAGAGATTTTATGTGGCATTCCGTATTGGTATACATTCATTTTAAGTAAATTTATATGTGTAAACGTTATATGGTTGCATATCCCTTTGTGGCACTAACTGTTAAATTCCAAGTGTAATCCTCTGAAATGGGTTGCCAAGCCTTTATTTTCATCCACTTTGAATTTCTTCCTGGTTTTGCACTGTTCATTTTTTCTTTGGATTGCAATATGCTGCTCACTTGAATTTAAACCTGGAAATTTACATGACCAGTCTAGGATTTTCCACCCTTTTGTTCTGATGAACTCCTTTGTTACACTGGCCATGTGTTTTCGGTCTTTATTATAGTGAAGCTCTGCCCAATACGTATGGAAGCATTTTCTTCTAAATAAGCTGACATAATGTTTCTATAAACTTCAGAATTCATTCTGGTGCTGCCATCATTAGTTACATCATCAACAGAGACAAGTGAGCCAGTTCCAGATGCAGCCATGCATGCCCAGACCATGACATTACCTCCATCATGCTTCACAGATGAGCTGATGTTCTTTGGAACATCTGCAGTTCCTTTCTTTCTCCACACTTTAACCTTTTACCATCACTTTGTTAAAGGTTTATCCTGGTCTCATCTGTCCATAAAATTTTATTCCAGAACTCTTGGCTTTTTTAAATTTGTAAGTTGATATATCCATACTAGATTATCCTTTTTTAAAATTACAGTATTTGTCTGTATATTGATTTGCTATTTCCAGTTACCCTTATCATTGTCACTTTTATAAATTTCTTTGCCTTTTTGTAGCATACAGTATGAAATTTAATTTGTACTTTTCTCTGTTGGGTGGGGATGAGTAACCACTCAAAATGTACCAATGCCAAAATTCCAGTGTTGAAGTCTTTCATTTCAAGCCCAAGTTCACCAGACATTAAATTAACGCAAAGTATAAACACATGGAAGCAAGTGTGCATACTGTATACTACTTTTGGCTTACAGAAACAAATGCATTAGAGATGAGTTTTAATCTGAATTTCACTGCATATGCTCATTCTTGGTATAGTGGTAATAAAAAAAATAACTGTAGCTTCCAACAGTCTTTTCATTTAGGTTCGTAGTACAGAAAAGAATACACGAAAAAATTAGGGTTTGAATATTTCCAGTTTCCTTACAAATCTTAAGTACTTGGTAGAAAACCATGGCAAGGAAAATCCAAAATTAATAAAACCAGTTTTACTGTATTAGGTACCATGGTATGTAGTTTGTATCTGTAACTGGAATAACACTTGAGCAACACCTTTGCTATTGCAAGTGTTAGAACATGAGCACCAGTATCCCTGTGGCACACTAGTCCTAACATCTTAAAACTTTTGGGATCTACTGCTGAAGTGAGAGTTAAAAAACCTTTCTAGCTTTTATTTCTCCTATGCGGACCACATAAAAGACATCAAAGCTCATCTAATATACATATGTACAAGTTAGTTCCGAGTGTCTCCTTTTATCCAAATGTCTTTTCCTCCTATCCGCTCTGAAGGAGATCTCTCTTGTGCTGCTGTCAGTGCAGTCAGACAGTTTCCTTGATGAGCAGAAAAGCAATATCAAGTGCTCTTACCTGCGGCCCTCAGGGTCTGTACTGATTTTGGTCTGCTGTGTGATATTATCACTAGGCTGATTAATCTTGTGGTACAAGTCACTCAGTTTAAACTGGACATCACTTGCTTGTAAGGCACTGTAATGGATTGTGAGGTTTGGGATTGAGATATTATGTTTTTGTGAGGGTGGAATAGGTTATCGTCACTCAGAGATGTGTGAGTGGTATCATGGACCTCATTTGAGGGTGTTTGGTAGGAGAAAAAAAAATACCTTATTGAAATGATGCCAATGTAGGTATGACCTTTACAATAGTAAGGAGACGGATTTAAAATATAATTATGTTATATCTTTAAACTTGGGAATTCCTGCTTTAATAGGTCTGCTTGTACTCTTAAGGTTATGTGAGTTTAGTACTGCACTATTAATGTAAGTAAATGGTTTGGATCATTTATGGAATGTCAAACATTCAGAATTTGGTGTTTTAATGAAGTGTTCTTGACTGTATGTACCAAAGAAAATGATAAATGGCTTTAAAAAATCAACAGTTTTACTATTATAGCAACTTTGACTGCTAAAATATAGTGTAGTTTGGGTGAGAAAAATAAGCTTTTCATTGATCAAGATTTCAAAATCTGGAACAACCTTGATTACAACAAATTACTTATCCATGAACATCCTATATAAAGTGTTGTAGTAACTAATCTTATTACTTTTACGAATCATATGTAATTGAATCATTGTGAGATGTTCCTTGTCCTTAATATCATTTGTTCCTCTGTACACAGCCATGAAATTAAATGGGTACTTTTTATACTGTAAAATATAAAATGGACTGTCAGTTTAAAACCAAATTAAATCATATTTTTACGTAAAGAAGAAAAAACATTTAGTGAAGTGATAGAAATACAAATACTTTTAGCCTTTATATTCTAAGAACATGTGACCTTGATATTCGGAAGATTAAGACGTTTGTGCTCCCAATGTTACACAGAAATGCACTTAGGAAAATACATTGTATTGGTTATTGAGGACATGGTCTTGGTCTAAATACTCTTGTACAATTTCAGGAAGAATTGTGTGCTGTACAATTTAAAGTGATAAACACCTTATGACAGATTAATGCTGTAAGCTGTGTTGCCATTCTGGACATTCCATATGGTGAAGTCGCTGAAACATGGTAGAGGCAGGCTTGGAATTGATAGACTATATTGTATGTTGCACTCCATTTATCAGGTTTGCAACTAGCAGTCTTGGGTGGTCCAAGACTTAACAGTTGTCACCAGTTGTCAAGTTCATAGATCTTGACTGCTCCCTGAGATGCTAGCAGCATAGAGTGACACAAAAATATGCAAAGTGCAGTCCAGAACAACAGTGGAGTTAAAATCAATCAGTAAAGCAGTATGACTCATAATAATTGCAAAGTTTTATTTTGATTATATTAATTTCTGTTACTTATACTTGGTAAAAGATAAGAAAAAAGGTTTGCATTTTTGTCACAAGATTAGTAGTTCAGAAAGCAGGACTGGAATAGTTGAATACGTTTTGGTTTATATTGTGGGGGCAATCCAGAAGAAAAGTTCTTTGTTTTACTTTGGCAAATCTTCTGTCTTCCAGAATATATTTTTTATATGAATGTCAGATTGTATTTGATCTATGAATAAGGCAGGATTGCTAATAAACATGTTTTAACACTATGAAGAGCTGAAAGATTGAAAGGCTTTTAAAAAGTAAGTTGAATTATGTGTGTCATTTACATCGTTTGTTCACAAATGTTAAACGCTTTTAATAGGTGTTCTTCTCTTTGTATTTAGCACTGTATTTATGGGTTAACATCTTCTGAAAATTGTTCATTTAAATGGACCAGAGAGCTGACTATGTGAAGGGCAAATGCTTGGCTTGTTTTAATAGTGCTGACAGAGTAGTATCGGATTCATAACGGCATTTGGTTTTCATTGTACTTCTGCTGCGAAGGAGATATTTCTTCATTTAGCTACCAAAGTTAAAACAGAACACCATGACATTATAGTATTTTAGCTTTGCCTCTAGGGGGTTAACCTCCTGCAGCAAGCTGAGAGATAATTTGCAGTATGATAAGTTTAATTGGTAGAATCTCAACTCTGGATACTATGTTGCCTGCTGCTGCTAATGGGTTTTTCAGTGTCATCTAGCACTCTTGGAGAAGCCAAATGCCTTTGCTCTGATTTTCACAGTATCTCTCAAACTTCTAGAATTATTGTAAAGTAATTGAATAAAAAATGCCAAAGGGAAGACTTGATTTCCATCTCAACCGCTGAAGTTATTCTGTGAGAACTATTTACCTTCTAAATCAGTCCATTTTTCCAATTGAACCACCATTGAACCTGTGCATAAGATATGTCGGCAATATTACTGTTACTAATTAAGCAAACGTTTCTGTCCTTTTCTGTCCATGTATTTTTCTTTATCTGGCCATTACCTCCGTGAGACTTTGGTCTAGGCATTACCTGTTTGTGCATTCTATAGAATGTACCTGTACACATCTACAAACATGGACATAGGTAATTCTTTACACTGGTGGTTCTCTTCACTCTTATATTGTCATTGTCCATAAAGAAGTCTTTTTTTCCCTTGTTGGATGACCTTTACAGTTTAGTGTGGGAAGGGGTGTTTCACACCTTGACAGTCAATATCAGTAAGGTGTCAGCTGGTGAAGCCCTCTTTTGTTGTTATGGAAACTGGCTCCAGCACTTGGCTTCCAGCAGCAGGGGTGCTTCATAAGGACAGATGAGATTTGATAGGTCTCTCGCTGTCAGTTTAAACTGCCCTGACCTCTTCCCCTTAGTAGCAGTCTTTGATGTCAGCCGCAAAGCTGAAAGTAAGTTTCATCGGTGCTACAAGTAATCTACCCTCCGCCTATCTTAAACACTTTCTTTTATTTCTGAATCATAAATTACTGAAATAGTCTGTTTTTTCCAGTTTTTTTGGGCAATTTTAAGTGTCTTGCCAAAGCTGATATTCCATCTTTTATTTAAAATATTACGAACACTTGCTTATGCAGTGGATTATTCAGGCATGGCAGTGCAGTGGTTAGCATTGCTGCCTCACAGCGCTGGCAGCTATCTGTGTGGAGTTCACCCTGTGTTCGCATGGGTATCCTCTGGGTGCTCTGGTTTGCTCCCACAATCCAAAAACATACTGGTCAGTTTATTAGCTCCTGGGAAAATTCCCCCTAGTGAGTGTGTACATGTCTGCGTGCGTGTCCTGTGATGGACTGGTGTCCACTCCAGGGTTTACCCCGCCTTGCTCCTGTTGCTTACTGGGATAAGCTCTGGTTCCTTTGCGATCCTGAGGAAGTGTTTAGAAAATGGATGCCCTGAGGGATCCTTAAGGGCTGAGGGATAATTTGAATATTCTTCCAGATCCATAAATTCCTTAATTGAGCACGGCACCTGTTTACTTGATCACGGTGAAAGCGTTCCAGGGCTTTAGGAAATTTAAAGGTGACCTCTAAATAAACTGCTGGATTGAGACTCTTCACACCCTGACACAGGGTTGAGTAAAATCAACAGGGAACATGTGATATGGGCCTTTGCTGTTTGTGACAATGTAGTAGTGTGGTATGTGTGTTGTGAGGTAAAGTCTTCTGCAAAAAAAGTTGAACTCTGAATGGTATGGTTATCAAAGTCTGTCTCTACTAGAGCTCTAGAAGTACTTTAATGGTAATGTGTGCTAGGGAGCCGTGAGTTAACCAGCTCTATCAGCTTTTATTTTTACTTGTGCAGGGAGGCTAATAAATTATTTCAGTAATCTCTTGGGGTGATATGTGCCAATACTCGCAGCTTGGCACAGTTAGGTGCAGAGCCAGCAAGATCTTCCTACATGCTGGAGAAACTCAGCTACGAAGGACTAAATCTAAATCAGTTCTAAATCTGAGTAATTGTTGGCTTCTTATCGTGTACCTTTTTCACAAGAGGCATTTGGCAGACTCTTCTCTGGTTTTTCTTCTGTGAATGGTTGTGTAGTATTACTAAGACAATTATTTTGTAAAACTTTTAAAACTAAGAGTAATGGTTGTAAACCTTCAAGTACCTCTGCCTGCATTGTTGCTGAATAAGGAATGAATTTGTTACATTTTGATAGTGACCCATGGTTTGTGACTTAAATCTTCTGTGTTGTATTAATATGTTGTAAAACAGGTTTTTCTATTCTTGATACAAAAAGAAAACTAGGGAAATTCAATCTCTTATGTTACACAAAGGAGCTTTTATTTACAGGTTGTTTGACTCCGAGTACTCTTTAGTGAGAGCGTTTAGGTTTTAGGGCTTGTGAGTTCAAGTGAGGATAATCTCAGATTCTGGTTTAACCGCTAAGAAAGTTTGCATAGCTTTATTCTTAGTCATCATGGGATAGATACTTTTAGAGGAAGAAGTATTAGAATCTCTATAAAATGTAGTCTCTTATAGGCATTTACATTACATTAGAGCTTTATTATGTTAGACACAGGGTGCTGGTTTGAAGAACCAAGGGACTTTTTAATGTTAGTTTAAAAACATTGTTTGTAAACTGATATGTGGGTTCCAGGAGACTAAAATGAAAGATAACACCTGCCAGCAGTGTCTTTGAGGTCATAATGAGCTGTAGGAGATAAAGTTTTTCTTTCATTTTTCATAATTGTCACTTATGTGCTACTTATTGTCCTTTTTGGCAACTCCAAATATGAAATGTTAAATTAAAAAACTCACATAACCTGAATTTTCACTCATTGTTTTCCCACGCTAGCCAGTATTTATAAGTCAGTGTGGTATTATGAAACAGTTGTGAGATGCTTGTAAAAAATGTTGGCCCTCACCATACCCAATTATAAAAAGCAAAGTATGACAACACCTGGATAGTGGGAAATATGCATTTATAAGTTGGCACATGCAAAGTGTAGTTTGCAGGCCTAAATGGCACACTGATTCTAGTTAGTGATAGACAGCTGGATCGTACACTGGGAATTATGCTGGTGAACAATGTAATGTGAAGGATACTAACATTATTCAGGGTTCATCCATCTATCACCACTGCGCTTGAAAACACCCATGCATGAACTAGGCCCAATCAACTGTAATAACCCAGGAGGGACCACCCAGTTGGGCAGCATGGAAGACCCATAAACTCAGTTATGGTCGTTGCACTACATCACACCTCTGGTATCAGATGGAATGGCAATGCCATGACTCATGCCCTGCATTTTGCATATGAACATAGAAAACAGCCTCCTGGATATTGGTAAAAAGAGACCTTTCTAATGGGTCCTGCTATTGTGCCTTTTTTGTGATAGTGAACAAGTGTAAGCAGAAGAAACCATGAAAGGTTTGTTAATTTGCAGTGCTGTACCATATATAAGGGAATGGCATAATTCATAGTTTTGAAACATAGAAGTGAAGTAATTGTAATCACCATACCTCAGTAAATGTTTTTCTGTGTTTCTTTGTAGGACTGGAATCTACTACACCCAGCTTAGTTGTTAGGTGTTTTTGTGACACCTTCTATCTATCTTGCATCATAAACAGAATTAAATTTCATCTGAACATTACATGAACATGGTGTTTATATGCACTCAGAACATGGCATCTAGAGTTCTCCATCCTGCTGTATAAACCACATTTTTAACTTAATGTACACTTTTAAAAATGAGATCTCTCAGCTGCTTCATTTGTGCCCAGTGCTGCTTTTTAAATAAACCCTTCACCTAAAATACTATTGATCTAACTGTGCTGGAAAGGTGCAAGATCAAGACCATATTGGATTTTAAGATATTTGTTTTGTTCATTTACTTTTTCAAGAAAAACATTGATACTGTGGCTTTAAACTAATTTAGGAGTTATCTTTCCACCTTTTGTTGTTGTTTTTTTTTTAAAGGATATAGTATGCATTTTTGCCAACATTTCACATGCATTCTTAGTTTATTATTTGTTAAATTGGCATATCTGATTTGATGCATATTAGCACAGGCAAAGAGAACATAACAGAACGGTAAAGAGATATTACCAGTCTTTCCAGAGATCAATGTATCATAGAGACCATAAAACTCAGCCTTTGTGTTTCAAAGCTTGCAAGTGAAGGCAAAAAAGAAAACTGCAATGAACAGATCCCTGCTGTGT
Source organism: Lepisosteus platostomus (assembly GCF_059453375.1). NCBI lineage: Eukaryota > Metazoa > Chordata > Actinopteri > Semionotiformes > Lepisosteidae > Lepisosteus > Lepisosteus platostomus. The sequence continues at coordinate 44,880,908 of NC_142614.1, read as the reverse complement.
TCAGCCTTTTCAGACATCCTGAGATTGTCAGTTTGCGAACAATACCATGTTATCTAATAGAAAAACTAAATGAAAAAAAACAACATTCTTGTGCGTGTGCTTTCTGTACTCGGTGTGCAGAATAAAATGTCCTTTCACCACAGGATGACCCAGTTCTTAGAAAATACACCAGTGTAATTAATCTGGGGTTTTATGTCTCTAATAACTACTCTGTGGCTGATGCAAGATCTTAGCTCTCAGTGATCCCTGCAAGGTAAGCTTGTTGGGTGGACCCTTAAAAAAATTCTTAGCACTTAGTTTTCTGTTGACAGCTGTTCAAAAGTTTTTTTTTCTTAGTATTTAGCATACTCTCTCAAAAAGAGAAGGACATAGACCTGAATCCAACTCAAAAAAAGGAGATAATAGGTACTTTATGTTGTGCATTTTCTGTAATATACTCCAAGGAAGGAAACCACAGTAATAATCAGCAATACAGTGTTGCTCTTTTCAAAGATAGTGAATGTAGTTAGTTATCATGATGTGGTTTCATATTTGACTTTTTGTGAGACCATTACTTTAGTCAGTGAGATTCTTTTTCCCCCAAAGAACAACATAAGTGGTTTTGATGGTTTTAATCTCCTTTACGGCATGTTGAAGTTCATACCGTTTGGAGGATAATTATAGGATTAGTAATAATATGAACTTCAACATAAAGGGGATTAAAACAATCACCTGTGCTGTTCTTTGTGGAAGAAAACTCACAATGGTGGCCTGCTAGGGGTATGCATTTTAATGGAAATTCATGTTAATGTGTAGCTAAGGTTAATAGCAAGAAAGAATGAGGATACACATATCCTGCAGGACTGAGGTGTTGTTTTTTGCTTGATCCTGGTGGGGAAAAATACAAAGCACTGATGATAGGAACCTGTAGCACTGGTACCCAACTCATGTAAAATATCCAAAAATCAGTCTTGGAATTCCCTACATCAGTGGTTCTCAAACTTTTTGGACCAAGTACCACCCCTAATCCAACCAAAGCATCCAAGTACCACCTACAAGTCATCTTCTCATAGGAACCCCAGAAATTCTCAATGACCAACATGAGCGCGCGTGCACACACTCACACATACATACATATAATAAATATTATAATAATAAACTTTATTTGATATAGCGCCTTTAAAGGTGGCTTCTCAAAGTGTTTTACAGAAAAAAAACATTAACAACAACTAATAAAAAAGCACCATTTCAGTGAGAGGGGTGAACCTGTTTAGTTGAGCAAAGCAGATGTGAATTAATTTTTCTGTTGTTTTTTTTCACAACAGAGTCTAACACATATTAAATCGTCAGGCATTTTCTTGACGGCAAAGGTCTCGCGGTGGATGTTGTAATGTGTACATTAATTTCTGGAGCAACCTCTCTAATTCGTGCAACTACACCGTTATGTCGGCTTGTCATCGCTCTAGCACCGTCTGTACAAACTCAGACGCATTTTATCCAGTCGAGGCCATTCTCTTCGATAAATTCATTTAGAAGCTGACATATGTGCTCTCCCTTAGTTCCTGTTGGTAGCGGTTTACAGAAGAGAAAGTCTTCATGGGACATGCCCTCAAACTTGTATCTAACGTAAACGAGCAAATTGGCCAAATCGACTACAGACTCATCTAATTGCACTGAAAAACATCTGCTCATCTTAACGCGCTCTGTCAGCGTACTTTTGATATAATCCTTCATTTCAATAATTCTATGAATGACTGTGTCTTTCAGGGGGGCAGCAGGTCGAGCTGTTTAGCAGCTTTTTCTCTACACATAATACGTGTCAGCTCTTTTGCCAACAGTAAATAAGGTTCTTCAAAAATAGTGAAGCTTACCTACTTTAGCAATCCGCAAGCTTGCATTTTTCTGCGTTTCCGTTTTTATTTCCATATTTATTTAAAGTTTTTATTTCATGCGCATGGGAGCGAAACACAGAGACGCTCGGTGTATTTTTCTCAAATTAGAACAGTTCTTAAATATTTTTCTGTTATCACGCTTTCGTGTGCTCACAAGATTACCTGCGTTCGTAGCACGTATTTCTATGCATTCCTGTGTTTACAACGTTAGCATTGTTCCAAAATCACGCACATTCTCCTTTCTCCTTTGCTGGAGATACAGTAGCTTTTTTAAATACAATTGGTCACTTACACGTAGCACGCATTCCTATAGCGTGGTATAGAATTACAGAGTATCTCTTGTGTCCACTGAAGTATTAGCGCGCACTCTATCGTAGTACGTAGGCTGCGTATTCGACACATATTAAAATACAAAATATGAAAATCCCGTCCCGATTTTTTCAGCGCACACGACACAGTTCCAGGGTCATTTGGCGTACCACTTGGCGGCACTCCACGTACCACTGCAGGTACGCGTACCACAGTTTGAGAACCACTGCCCTACATAATCATTTGTTTTATCATTGGTGTTGTTCAACTGTTTTATGAAGAAGGATAATATTTCTTCCATTAGGATTTCAGCTTCAACAGTTTATTACCTTATTAGTTATTTGTTAGCAATTACCTTCTCTGGCACATACAGTCCTGCAATGACTTGTGAGACAAAACCACATGGGGAACTTGGCAACTCTTTGCTATAATAATGGGAAGAAATAAGTAAATAGTAGCACTGACTTCTCTGAAAAGTTCTACACACTTACCTTGGATAAGCCTGTTTTTTACTGTAGTGTTTTCCTGGTGGGATATTTAATAAGGACAACATTTAAGAACAGAAATAACAGAAAAAGTTAGGTAATGGATAAAATGAAAAACAAAAACAAACAAACATCTGACTGTTCAGCATAGGTTAGTGATGTAAAGATAGGTCAGGCATTGTACTTTGTTATTAATGTTGGGTTTTTAGTATCCTAAATAATTGCAGGAAAATCTTATGAATTGTACAGTGTTTCTTTAGAGGCAAAACAGCCTGCTTTGTGTCATTTTTAAACTAGAAAAAGCAATAAAAACCTCTAGAATTCTTTCAATTTTTTAAAACCTTTCATTTAAAGATTTTATGGTGATGCTATGGTATTGTTTCTTGTTACAACAGGTCTTATTGAGATTTTATGAAATATGTCTCTGCCAGACAGTTATTAGACATGAGATTCCTACGGTTTTTGTTCTTTACTGGGATTGAAGCTGTCTGTTACTGACAGAAAATGGCTCCAAGTTTGACACTGATGGTTCAATTATGTTAAATAGGCTGCCATGGAAGTACAGCATTCAAACCCTAATTAGGTCTGTTTGAGATGGAGCTAGTATTGGTTTGCAGGTCACTGATTTATTTGGTATTTTAAAATAAATGTATTTATCATGGTGTCAGAAGTCTGATGTGGAGTTCCTTATTCGTTCATTTTCGCTGAAGAATTCTGCAGCACACCACAAACCAAATGAGGTGGCTTATAATATTATGATGGTCTTCCGTGATGTCTGACCTTGTACTTGACAGTATTTCATTGTAAAATCCAGCCAAATGGTTTGGTTCAATGGACGTACATCAGAAGCAGACTTACAAATTCATTCTTGCACTTGGAATGAGCAGTAGTGTACCTGTGGTTTTGGTTTAAAAAAGCAGTCTGCAATTTAATGTAAACTTAAATCAATTCCAACTCAACCAGATCAAGGGAAGATTGTTAACCAACTGTCGCAGATTTAGCTGGAAAGATGCACCTGGGAGCAATCTTTATTACAAATTGCTAAAATTTGTCTTTTTAACTTATCAGCCCTGGATACCCCCACATTATTTTTTTTTTAACAAACTATGAGAGGGACTTACTCTTATTGATGCTTAATGATGCTAATGTTCAATTAGGATACAGAATACTTAAAATATATTTCTTGTGTTTCTGGGGGAATATTATTATTAATATTATTAATTGTAGAAACACCTTGTTCTAAAAACATGCCTCCATTATGCCTTTGAGAGAGAATATTCATACCTCCATACCTCTTTACAAATTGGTTTGTGTTAGATGAAAGAGAAACAAATGGAGCAGCTTTCATTGTAAATGTTTTAAATACAGTCCATCTTTCTTAATAGTAAAATTCACTTAAATGGGGTTATTTGTAAGAGATATAACTGACAATTATTCAGATATTTAGCAATATTTTGAACAAATTCAAATGTTTTAATAAGATGAGGACAGTGCTTTGTGTTTTAATGTGAATGACTGCTACTTTTCTACTGCTTTTCTTATGTACTGTATAACCATACTACAAACTGTATGTGCACACCATTATTTAGAGGTAATCATGCTAGACAAAGTAAGAAAGAATGTTCCCTCTACTTATTTAATTATAGACATCTTAAACTATTTAACAGATGTTTCTAAAATCAGGGCTCTGGGTGACATAGTGTATTCTGCTGTTTTTATCAGTATAAATAGTAGGTGATGGGTGTCTTTCATATTAATTATGCTACTGTTACTTCCTGTTGTATTGGCTAAATTCTATTAGAATAATAATTTATATTGATGTAATTGATCATTTTTATTTTTGGATATTTTGATGTTGCTGTCTAGAGGTAGCCTAAATGCCAAATAAGACTGGAATATTAAATTTAACTTCAGTGCAAACATTCGTCAGGATATCTGTGAAATGCACATATTTGTATATTATATTTAGTAGTATGAAAGGCAAGACGTACAACTAACTAAACTGGCAACTGTTGATGGAAGTTTACTCATGGAATACCTAAAGTTGAATATTAATGTCTATAGCTAGATAAGATTATCTGGATGAATTTGTTCATATATTTTGTTGGAAAAAAGTATTCAGCTTTTACAAACCAAAATTAACTTTGGTAATATTAAAAAGGGAAAGCTGTTTGATCATTTTTGAAGAATTGGCACACATGTGCATCAAGACATCTTTTCCGTGAACACAGGGTTTCTTAGTAGGAATGGTTTGCCTGTTAATGGAAAAGGTTCAGATAATAGAATATACAGATATACGGTCGCTATGAATGATAATGGCATACATTCATTCTCAAAACATTTCTACTGGATTTACTGGACTGATTTAGTTGTATATGTGCACAGTAAATTGATCTTTATCCTTTAAAACAAAACTTTTCGCATAGATACAAAGGATATGCCTTTCCTTTATGGAATGTGGTAAAATCTGAACAAAACGGATACATTTGATGTTCTGCAAAGAGAAGTATTGGGATTATGGATTGGTGAAATGGAGAAACATTGATCCTATATGCATTTTAAAACTTTGTTTTCCTTTATTGTCTCTGCAGTGACACCTTTGCAGTTTTGTCTTCATCTGGGATTAATAGGATTTCTCAAGCAATAGCGGTTTCAGATCTTTGAGCCTTCCCTGTCTGGAAGCGTTGCACGATCCTCTTGTGAGTTTGTTCCTCCTTTCTGCGTCCCGAATTGAGGACCGGGAACGTCGATGGAGCAAAGAGAACTTCCTGGCCCCACCCGACCAAAGGGGGGTGAGGGGGTTGAGTTTCGACCAGGCGGCAGCACCCCAATCCCAGGTCCCATCCCTGAGGATTCTGGGAGTCCCCTCCCTCTTCCAGGAAAGGGTCTCCCCGTAGCTGGTCAGAGGGCCGAACCTGAAGAGGAGGAAGACTTGGGACTGGCCAGGGATGTGGATGCCAACTCCAACCCGGACAGTGAGAAGTGGGCGCAGGGAGACGGGTTAGAAGAGCAGGAGTTCTCCATAAAGGAGGCTAGCTTCTCCGAAGGGAGCCTCAAACTGAAGATCCAGACGACCAAACGGGCTAAGAAGCCCCCTAAGAGCCTGGAGAATTACATCTGTCCCCCTGAGATTCGGATCACCATTAAACAGCCAGGAGAGCAGAAGGTTGCCAAACCAGGCAAAAGTAGCAAGGGGACCAAGGAGGAAGATAAAGGACTTCCTAAAAAGAAGGTAGTGTTATCTTAATAACTTTGATCTTGGTGGTAGTGATCTTTTCTTTTATGATTTTGTTGCAGCTTCATGTTTTAATTATCTTTACAAACATCTGCAAGTAATGATTACCTTTTTTTTGGGGACCAAATTCTCACTTCTTCTTAAGACCTCATCACTACAAAAAACATCAGGGTCATTTTAGGCCTTTCAGAATTAGCATAGCATCCAAACTGCATTGCAGTTGAATTTGTAAGACCACTAGAAGGAAAATTCTTTGTCTCAACACCGTCTGTTTTATTTCCTTCTCTTAAAATTGTAATCTAGACTAATTATGATAATACATACATTAAAAACACATAAAAGTACTTTAAACTGAGAGGAATGTTGGCAAAAACTGCATAAGACGGTACTCTGTTAAAAAAAAAAGTGTATTTACAATCTTCTAAGTGATTGAAGCAACTAAATACTGGTCAGTGGTATTTTCTGTTTCACTTGGCTTCATTGCAAGAAGTATTTTATAGGACCAAATTTCATTTAATTCAGTCTCAAACAGTTGTACTGCCCTGCCTGATAAGAAGAATTTTTAGAAAAAATGTACTTATGCAAATTTGCCTTCCAGGAGACCTGATACTTGGCTAGTTTCCCTATGCATTAACTTCCTTGTGTATCTCTTTTCATCTCTGCACACAGAAAAATAAAAACAAATCTTCCAAAAGTATGATAAATGTGTTGATGAGATCTGCAGTCTTACCAAATAAAACTCACACTTATTGTTAAAACAAAAATGGGTTTTGAGATGTTAACGTACATTTGGGTTAATGAGTGTCAAATTAAATATGAGAAAACCAAGAAGTGCAAACCGGAACAATAATTGTTTGCAACATAAGCCTTTTAAATTTAGATATTCAATTTATTAGCAGACATAAAATGTTTGTTATTTGTCTTCTGTATTCAATGTGACAACTTAATTCCTTAATTACACCAGATGAAATAGTGAAGCTCCTTGGGATTTTAATTTTGCTGAGTTTTTTATTATACTGTATTTGTAGAACTATTTCTGAGTTGTAGTGTAGCATGTTATGCAGTGCATAAGCAATTAGTGCTAAACCAGGAATGTTTTACATGTGTATTGGAAGATTTTTCCCCATGGGAAGGCTGCTATCATTGTTCTCAAAAAACGATGTGTGTTGCATTAAATATTTTTGCCAGAAAGGAATCTGTCTTATATTTTGACATTGAATCAAATGTGTTTAAAAGTGTTTAATGACAAGTGTAGACAATTTCAACAGCTGGGTAATCCTTTTCCCACAAATAAGCAATTAAATGATTCTTTATCACCACCATATAATACTTTACCTCTGTTTAAAGCTTATATATCAGGGGTTTACAGTTTTATCAACATAGCCATGTAGATAATTGATTTTCATGCTAGAACTCCATCCAGCTTGTCTCACAATACAAATACTAGAACTAGCAAGTTCCCTTATTGATGTGGTGTGTTCTTTTCATGCAGACATTGGTCAAGAATAGAGATGATTCAGTAAAAGAAAGTAGATCCCTTTGTGGGCTGTTGTAGCCTCCCACAATTTGATGGGGGTGAACTGTTATTTTCATGTCAGAGGTACTTGGGGCGTAATGGAAAGATTGATTTGAATAAGTAGCCGTCTGAGGATTATTTATGTGCTGATAGTAGGCAGGGGCTCCACAAAGTCATGCAGCCATGATAACCACATCAGAGAAGTGCTGGTTAATACCTAAAAAAAAACCTGATGTGATGAAAATGAATTTGACTCCTGCTATTTTGTAATATACTAAGAAAACCTGTTTGGACTTGGACAAGATAGGGAGTCATTTTCACCGACAAGCTTCTTAACCCTCCAAAGAGGAAAATAGTAAACGCCTAGCATGTCCCACAAAAGCTAATGTTTTTTTTAAGAGGAAAGCAGGAGAGAGGAAAATAGAGGATTCTGGGAGAGAATGAAAGGACAGGATTGTGAAACCGCAGCCCGACCCTGTAATTTAATATAATTAGGGAGAAAATGCTTTTGCTTGCAGAAGTGATGTGGAACTGCCAGCATCAGCAGCTTTACGCAAGAGCACTGGAGCTCAAATTGATTTTCTTTTTTTCTGCAACATTGAGGAATTTGGTTGTTAACCAGTGAGCTTCTAAAGCCAAATAATTGTCAGAATGCTTCTGTCTATTTGCACTAAGTAGTTTTTGCACCAGAAGATTGTATCCGAAGTTGCTGATTGTATCCATTAAGTGAAATAGGCCCGTTTTTACATTTCTTTGCCTGCAGTGCTGGGAGGTCTAATTCTGATTCATAGTTTTGATATCACTGCAGTGGAAGCTAGAGATTCTGTGCTGTGACCTTATCTGAACATTTGTTGTGCATCTCCAAAAAGTATCAATTCTATTAAACTAGAAATTACATTTTGCTTAACAGTTAAATATATGAAGGAGATTTTTGGTCTTGAGTTCAAGCATGGCCTCATAGTAAAGTGCTACAGTATGTCATACTTTTTTTTCTTGTTCTTTGTGAAGTATTCTCTGCTACTACTAAAAGGGAAATTAAAGTACAAAAAAATGATCACGCCCTTGCATTATAATCCTACTGAGATTAAATCAATGAATTTGCAGTGTAATAATTTAACAGCTGAATCACTATTTATCCCAACAAAACAATCACCTGCCAGCTCTCACAGTGCATTGATTATAGTCTGATACAGCAGTCCAAAACCGGGAATTCAGTTATTTGTTTTGATGTAGTGTTATAAAACTGCCATTAAGAAAGAGACTGCCAACAAATTGTTTCTTTTATTTGAAACTAAGAAGGTGGCAACTCTAAACCACTGCTGGGACCTAATTTAAGACTTGTTACAGAACTGGAACTCGCTTGAAAGCACAACATTTTAGTCCTTGGCTGGAGGCTAAACTTCACAGCTGATTGGTTTTGGGTAGGTAAGAGAGAGAGAGAGCCTGAAATGCATTTTAATCCTGCAAGGCTGTCTCAGATAGTTATCTGCTCTAGGCACCCAAACTGCCTCAAAGAGAGAAGGTCATAATGCAATAGATAATGGACAAAGGGGGTGTGCATACTGTAACTGAGAAAAGGTCAGGTTTTCACTGTATGTGCCTACAGTGGGTCGAATGGAACAAAAGGTTATGCTTGATAGCAAATGGTCAAAACTATCCTTAGACCTTTCCACTAAAATGTTCATATATATATATACTGTATATAGGAACAAGTATAGGTTTATTCCATGCTGAAAAGAGAAGACAAGAAACACAACGTTTGGGCTGTGGAGCCTTCTTCTAACACCCGAAGAAGGCTCCACAGCCAGATCGTTGTGTTTATTTTCCTTTCTTTTCAGCATGGAATAAACCTATACTTGTATCTTTGTTGTCCATACACGCTTACGCAGCTACAGACTTGAACTACTTCTGTATATAAAGGGCTGAGAGTGAAATTTTAGCTTTTATTGTTTGAGGTAACACAAGGTTCTAGTTGTCTTTATAGCCAAAGAAGTTAATATTTAAAGAAACCCATACTGTGATTTTAGCCCTAACTGCAATCTTAATAAAATATATAAATAATAAAAATGTCCCAAAAAGAAAACATTATTTTTCAGTACATCTGGTAAATTCAGCTGTTATTATCAGGTTATCAGAATAATTAGTACATCCAAATTATTTTTTTATTTTAAATTTGATGAAGAGTCAGGTGTTCTTTTTTTAAGTTTGAGCTATGTGTTTGCATGTCTTTGCCTTTAGCTGTAACCAGTCCTGAGCTATAAATGCTGCCAAAAGATTTACCTGCAGTCTGTTTGATACTGGATCCTTAGCCTGAAATCTGACCCCGTTTTCAAATTGTCCAGCAGACAAAACCTTATGGTCTAGCATTTTTAGTTTCCTTACATAAAAAGACTTTAAAAGATGAGGGTTAAGCTACATTTTCCTGGTGTCCAAGTAAATTAATGCCCTTGGACAGATGGATCACTTTGAGGTTGAGATGGCATGAAGTTTCACAATGGTTTCAGAATCAAGAACTGGGGGATTTTGAAGAGTCAACTCCACCTCCCTTTGGATCTGCTTAGTTCCAAGCTGACTGAGGTCAAGGGTCAGGAAGTAATTGAAACTGGTCAAGGCTTGTGAAGATAATGTTTGCACCAATTGATGGGGCCGTGACAGCTGCCTGCACTGCCCTTCATTTGTTGTAATAGCCCCCTTCCTTCCTGTAATGAAATGACCATCTTTCAATGAAGATTAGATTTTTACAAATTGTTTATCTGTGATTCTGTGACATGGTACATTGTGAAATGTCTTCGTTATATGTTAAATACCAGGGCTTTCTAACATCCGAGAATTTATCCCAGCTTGAATAATGTGACAATGAGAAGACCGGTCTGGTGTGTTCAGAGTTGTTGGCGCATCCTGGAGATTTGAATACAAAAGCATCTGTTGAGATATTTGATGTGTCTCTTTTTTCAACCTGGTGCAGTGAATAGGCAAATCCTTAGCAATTAGATGTGGAGGTAAATGCTAGACCCGCATTAGGAGGTACAGGAGTCCAGCCATTTCGATTATTAAGTGTGAGACCAAAGAGTCGGGCTTGATAATGAGGTGGCCTGACCGCACAGAGAAACTGCGCGCTGCTTAGACTGAGCTCAGTGCCAATTTACATTAGTATTCAAGGGCATTGCAATTAATCGCATGTATTCCCATTTTGCATGCAGCAGGGGTGATCAAATTATTGTCTGGAGAGTTTTCACTTTGCTATTTACTCTGATGACCTGATCATTTAAAGTCATTTCAAGTCAGTAGAAGCCGTGGCAGATTTAACTACCTTGAAGTTATAGTGAGCTCTTGATTTCTGTGTCTTTATTAATATTGAATGAGGTTTCAATATTAAACAAATATTCACCCCGTCATTAAAAAGAACAAATGCTGGGTAGTAATTGTGCTTTTGCCTCAGTCTCAGTCCTGTGAATGAAATACTGCTGTAGGCCTGAATTATCTTTTATTCCTGTAAATACGTTTTTAAAGCTGAAGATTTAGCACCTGTAATTTAAACATCTGAGTCAATAATTGAGTAGTTCTGTGGTCTGAAGGAGGAGGTTTCTGGTTCCAAAATGCTTATCCCTGATAAGTAAAGCTTGTCTGTCGTGTTTCTCATTTCTCCTAACTCTTACCACTGCTGCTGTGGATTTGAGCAGAGCCGAATCAGTCAGATCCCAGAGTCTCAAAATGTATGACATGAAGCTCCACTGATCAGTTTTCCTTTCTGCCTTCTGTGTCTAACAGGCTTGTCAGTTTGTGTGTTGGTTCAGTTGATGGAGAGGAACAGGTTAAATAAACGAGGAATTGTGTTTGGGTTAAACGCTGCCTTTGTGCTATAATGATTGGGGAGTCTGGCACGGAGCAGATGGGCTGCCACTATGTCTCATTGTGTCTGGGTCTTTCTTTTTTCATTTTGGCTGAACTAATAGGCCAGATGGTGGCAAAGAGGAAAGGCCAACAAGTGAAGCACGGCATATGGGGAGCCTGTTTAAAATGGGACCCTGCTGGGGTGGGGGTGGGGGTTAGGGTGTGTGATACAATAAAAGAGAATTAAGGGAAGGACTTGACTTTAGTGGATAAGGTTGTAGACTGCTGTATTTAAACCGCAGAGCTTACAAATTGCTTGAAATACAGCCTTTAAAGTGAAAGATGTCAAGGTTTAGTTCTAAATTCTAATGTAGTGTAAAAGATAAATTGATAAAGAAGATTAATGTACTGATTTCGCACATATGTGCATGCAGCATGATATGGGAAGTCCTGTCATGTTAATTTACTGTCACTTGATCTTCTTAAGGCCAGTATTGGGGGTGGATGGGTTAGAGGGTAGATCCCTTGCCTAATGGATATATGTAACAATGGCAGCAGTGGTGGGCCCTGCACACACTGATCGGTTGTGCCATTAGAGTACATGAATTAACAATTTTGCATTTCTAACTGAAGGGAGGAATGCTTTTGTGTACTTCATGATCAAATGCCCAAAACCCTAATCATTTGTGCATGTCATTAATTCTTCTGCTATCAATAGAAGCAGCCATGCTATCATTAGTAGTAATAATAATATGCTTTTTTGCATGTAACTGCCAAAAACTCTACTAAATGCTTTCGGAAATAAGGAAGGCCGGATTTTAGGATCTTTTTTTGTATTTTTTTCATACTTTGAATGGGGTGGTTAGATCTGAAAGTATTTGTCCGCACAATACTGTATATTGTAAGTGACACTCAAATAATTCAGGCGCCCTGATGTATGGTTAAGGATATTACATCAAAATGCCAGTTGGCTCTTCATAATGCTGAATTGTGTAGGAATCCTCAGGGTAATGCCCGTATACCATAAATGTGAAACCATTATTCGCGGTGTACTGTATATCTTCATGTTTGCGTTCCTAACTTTTAATTGTAGTCAAATTATATGAAGCAACGTGCTTTACTCTTATTTCCTTTTCAGTTCAGCATCCAAAAACATGAGCGACTAACTTTAATTAAAGAGTTTCTACATGCACCACTTCAAGGTTGTGGGAAATACTTATTGTTTCTCTAAATTATACCTGAACACTCCTTCGTTCTTAATCATCTGCTCAAAGGGTTGGCCACCCTCAGTAGTGGTTAACATCAGCTAGCATTTCTATGATTTATGAGCTTCCAGTGATCTTTAGTGACAACAGGACCTTATTTCATGTTAGACAGGGTCACTGAGTTTGGGTGTTGGGCATAGTAATTAATGTTGTAAGACAGATGTGAATATCAAGAGCTTACTCAATATGAATTTTGTCTTTTCTGTGTGGAGTTCAGTTTTGATGTTTTAGGTTACTTCACATGGAGTTTTCTTGGAGTCATTCAAGTTCTGCTGATCAATAATAAGCTTTACAAATAAGCGTGTTTGTACAAGTTAAGAGCTGAATACTGTATATGCCAAGTTCAAGCTGCTAACTGCTGCCGGACATCGAATTGACAAAGATACTCAATGTGACATCTGTAGGCTATACTGTCAGTGTTAGGTTTTAAGGTTTGGTGTTTAAATTGACTAAAGTGTCATTTAAATACCATCTCATGTGTAAAATGGAAGATAGTATGAAGGCAGTTGAAAACCTTTATAGGCAATCAATTATTGTCTAGGTTGTTCTACTTTTTCCTTGTGGTTAAATCATTTTTGATTTCTGTAAAAAAAACAATATATGGGCTCATATAAATGCACCCATCATACTCTGATAGGTGTAATATTAGTCTCAGCTGAATTTAGGATAGGATTATCTCTTTGTGTTTCAGCTTAATCTGAATTGTAGCATTACAAAGAGAGCACAGTTAGCATTAGTATGATGTACATACCAGTAAATGTATTATTTAATGGATATCAAACAGATATAGGTGGCTTGAGCAGCTGTGAACTGTTTATCATAACCCAATAGTCAGGATGTGACGGTGTCACTGACCCACCATAAAATAGCAGGACTGTTTAATGAGGCCTATAACTTATTGTCAAACGGTCACTGCAGTAAATCCAAAAGGGAAACATAATAAGAGTGGGTGTGTATCATCCTGTATTTTTATTTATACTATATACAAATATGTAGTATGCACATCTTTGTGTTTCTCTGTATAATATGTGATATTAACTGTATCTCTGTGATAATTCATATTCAGATTATTTGCTCACTATTAAGTGGAAAAATAGCGTTCTGTGGTAATTAATAACGTTTTCATAACAGAGGATGTTTTGTTGTAAATAGTTCAGTTAAAATGGAGGCAACACTGGTAGGCTTTACAGTATGCTGCTGTGAGATTGAACTTTTAAGGGATTTAAGGGATTTGGGTTTCTATAAAGTGTGATTAAAAGGGGCTTACGTTGGTTCACAGTGTTGCAAGAGTGTTAAGACATTCTGTGGTTTGATGTAGCACTGTAGAAATCAAACATCACTCATACAGTGGCCTCCAGCAACAATAATGAGGGAGAGGAGGGGGGTTGTTCTTGCTAGTGTGAAATCGGCAAATGGCTAAAAAGCCTTTTTCTGTGGCTGAACTCTGGTACCCTCTCACACTGAATACTTTCCCAAATTTTTGTATGTGACTAAAACATCAATTTCCAGCATGTACTGTTAGTTATATTCTCTGTGTGAACTGTATTTGTACCCTATACATTAATTTTAATGGGTGTTGTATCAAACTCCACCATCTAAATATCTAGTAGGGGCTACACTAAAAGTATTGAAGTCACACCCCCTCCAGCTACAGAAAAATCCACAGTAGGTTTTCCTTCATGACAAAAAAAATAATTAGCTGTGTTTTTTATATTTCACACCACTGAGAGGGGGCTTCTGTTTCAATAGCGACCTAGGCATGTGATAATGATATAAGGAAGTGGTATTGTTGGAGTAGGTTGCATGTTGTTTTCTATCTGCTCTAACGGCCCCAAATGAAGCCGTCTCATTTTGGTCTCATGCTTACTGAATGGCTGGCTGCAAGCTGTGCCTGCCTTTGTTGTGTGATCCATTGAGCCGGAAGGGGTTATTTTTTTGGGGGAGCTGTGGGGGAGAACGAGAGTGGTGGGCTTGGAAGCGATGGGTGAGGGGATGTGGCTTGTTTCAGTGTGATTTACCACCATCTAAACACCAGCTGTCCTCCTGCGTCTGTCTAGCAAAAGCCACTGTCTTACAGACCAGCAGGGTGAAAGCTGGTGGATATTTGCTTCATACAGGAGCAATGTGACGTTTCTGAACAGGAGTCACTCTTTGTGATTTTTTTTATTCAGTTTTTTTCACAGAAGGTGTTGTGTTTTTTTTTTAAGTCACATATTGTAGACATATGTTGAGCAAGCGAATGTACAACATATCAAATTTAGTAAAGCAAATGCTTCTGAACCAGAAGAGGGAACTATGTTTGTAAAGCAAAAATGACTTACAGTATATAATTAATTACCTGTAAATCTCCTTTTCCTCAAATTAATTGAACAAATAACACTTGTAACCATGACTTTCTTGCATTTTGTTATATATTTAATTTGGACTTGCAGTCTTGCTTATTAACTTTAAAGCACATTTAGTCATACATCATTTATAACACAAATATTAGACTTCTAGGTTAAACAATTGTCCATAATTTTACAGGACGGTAATCAGTAGTAAGATGACATTACTACAGCCAGCAGCCATATCACCCTGCAACTCACAACGGAACCCACTGAAGCTAAGCAGGTGTGAGCCTGGTCAGTACCTGGATGGGAGACCTCCTGGGAAAAACTAAGGTTGCTGCTGGAAGAGGTGCTAGTGGGGCCAGCAGGGGGTGCTCACCCTGCAGTCCATGTGGGTCCTAATGCCCCAGTATAGTGACTATACTGTAAAAAGGCGCCGTCCTTTGGATGAGACGTAAAACCGAGGTCCTGACTCTCTGTGGTCATTAAAAATCCCAGGGCGTTTCTTGAAAAGAAAATGTTCTGGCCACATTTCCCATTGGCCCTTACCAGTCATGGCCTCCTAATAATCCCCATCTATGAATTGGCTTCATTACTCTGCTCTCCTCCCCACTGATAGCTGAGGTGTGGTGAGCGTTCTGGCGCACTATGGCTGCCGTCACATCATCCAGGTGGATGGTGGTGGAGGGGAGTCCCCATTACCTGTAAAGCGCTTTGAGTGGAGTGTCCAGAAAAGCGCTATATAAGTGTAAGCAATTATTATAATGTAAGTAAAAATATTATTACAGGGTTTTTTTGAAAACTGAATTGATATCTTATATATTTATATATTATTATAGTATATTATCATAGTATATTTAACAACATTTGAAAACATTTGCTATTCAAAATACAATTCTAAGGCATTAATATGAGCATAATTAACACATTAATATAGGAGAGGGTGAAATAGAGTGTATGAAATGTGTTCAGATGAGTAAATTGTCTATTGAAATGAATATAATAATGCTCAAATGATCATCCACTAAATTGATGTACTGTACTACACATCGAAATGAGAATCTCACATACTGAAAGGGATACAGTATGTGATCAAATGATATACTCAGCTAGTGAATGAATGTCTTTTTTCAGTCAGTAAGTGCTTTACTGGCCATAGTGGTTCAGCACTTTTAAGCACATGGCTTTTCATGTCACTTCAAAATATGTTCATTATGGCATATTACGTACTCATCAGTTTTGGATTTAACAGCTTTTTTCAAGATAATTTTGCATTTATGCTGAAATATTGCTATTGGGGCAGCATGTTGGTGCAGTGGTTAGTATAGCTACCTCATAGTACATCCTGCCTTGAGCCAATTGCTTGCCAGGATAGGCTTTGGCTCCCCTGTGACCCTGTATTGGATAAATTGGTTAGAAATGGATGGAAAGAATTTTACTAGTACCGTATTTTCAGCAGGAAGTCCATCAAGTTTTGAAAGTCATTTTTCTTCAGGAATAATCTTAGTTTTTCTTTGGAAATAGTGTGACAGAGTCTGTAATGGAGAACATGGTTTACCCTTCCAGTTTTAGACACCTGGGAATGTTCCAGTTCTTCGTGACCTGACAAAAACATGTTCCATCTGTTTGGCAGTGGGTGAGTGCAAGTGTGTTATGTAGATACAACAGCTAAAGACCAATATAGTAGTATTTTTTATAGTATTGTTTGTATTATGACAATATAATGCAGTAATAATGTTATTGTAAGGCTCACTGGCCTCTGCTCCACCCAACTGTCACTCAGTGCCAGTTGCCTTGGACACCAATTAACAGGAGAGATCTTAACAGGAATTAACAGGATCACCTGGAGACTATTACGTCCTGTTGCAGTGGGTGATTTGAGGGGATATTTAAGGGCTGCTCAGACTCTGCTTTGGGCTCTGATGTAGAGTTTTGGATTCTGAGTGTCTATTCTGTTATCTAGCTTTCTCTTATGTATGTTGCTTTGTTTTCCTTTTGTTCTCTTGACCACGATTCCTGGATCTCCCCCTTGCTTTGATGTGTTTCCTGTGTATTGCCCGACTCTTGATCTTTTCACCAGTGCTACAGCTTCATACCTTGCCAGCAGATATATCACTCTGCAACTCACAACTGGCGACCCACTGAAGTGTAGCATTACAAAGAGTGAAGGTGTGAGCCTGGCCTGTACCTGGTTGGGAGACCTCCTGGGAAAGCTAGGTTTCTGCTAGAAGTGGTATTAGTGGGACCAATAGGGGGTGCTCACACTGCAGTCTGTGTGGGTCCTAATGCCCCAGTATAGTGACAGGAAAACTATACTATAAAAAGGTGTCGTCCTTTGAGACGTGATGGTCATTAAAAATCCCAGCTGTTTCACAAAAAGAGTGAATTGATGAAGCCAATTCATCTGTGAACTGCCTTCATCACTCTGTTCTCCCCATGATAGCTGATGTGTTGTGAATGTACTGGCAATTTTTGGCTGCCGCCGCATCATCCAGGTGGGGGCTACACATTAGTGTAGCCATAGGAGGGGAGTCCCCATTGCCTGTAATGCACTCTGAGTGGAGTGTCCAGAAAAGTGCTATTTAAATGTAAGGAATTTATACTGACCCCAGTGCTTTCGCATGTCTCCACCTCAGCGACGTGGCTGTGCAGTTTAGAAACGCTGCCTGCTACAGTATAGCACTACCCTGCCTGCGGCTTTGGGCCTCAGCCACTGTCAGCGCATTGCCCACAGTTTCCTTGGGTTTCATCGACTCTTGCTAGTCCCATTCAGCAGCGGGATTTTTAAGTGACATGGTATCTTTTTTTCACCGTTTTATTTGCACCATTATTTTATGTAATGGTGTTTATTTCATAACAGAATACCTCTCTTTAAAAATATTCAGTTATTGTGTCTTCACTAGTTGCCAGCTTTGCAAAACCTAGTTATTACCCTCTAATTATGGGATGCTAGCATTATTAATGGTAATTACTTAAAATATCATGATTGTGGTTATCTTACAGACTGTAAACATCTCTTCTTTTGGAAAAAAAACAACAAAGAAAGTACACAACAGCATACAACCAGACATATCCTATTCTAATGTTTGATTTATTAGTCTTCCTGCAATAATGTATATGTTTTAATACAAAGCCATTTTTTTTGCTAGAATGGAGGTGATTCCCTTTTGTTGGCTGCTCCCTTGCGATCTCACTTAGTGATTTTATCACGGAACATTTTTTTGTTCAACACCCTGCTCTATAAAATGTTCTGTTAGACATATTTCTGTCCTTTCAACCCTTCACCATTAGGCTGCCATAACACAATAATGAAGATGTTTCACTCCAGTTTAACTCACTGTTGCTTAAAAGCCAAAATGATAAGTGTATTACAAGTCACTAGTTTTTGCACTTTCTTTTTCGGAAGTGGTTCACTTTGGAAGTTCAGTGAAAAATCACTACACATTCTCCTGAATAAGACATTTGTGCATTTTTGTTATTTTCTTGTTCAGTCCTAAAGTTCTGTTTTTTTCACTTTCTAGAGAATTTTGGTTCCTCTTCTGGTGGTTTTAGCCTCATACCACAAGACCTAACTTCAGAAGAATGTTTTTGATTGTTTTGTCTGTATTTTATAAATGAAAGGAATGTCTTATTTTTTTTTAGAAAAATACTTTGAAATTAAACATTACCTTTTGGTTACATGACTTTTTGTCCTTTTACATATCCAAACTTAACTCTTGACAGTTAAGTTTCCTGCTCTTGTTAATAGAGCTAATTGTTTCCTCAATTCTGTGAGCTGATAGAACGTAAAACCACGTTTACCTCAAAATGGTTAGCCTGGATTTCTAAGCTCAGATGTTTGTGGACAGTCAAAATGTTAGTTTGATTTTGGTTTCAAGATGTTTTTTTACTATTTTGTTTGGATTTAGATGGGTTTTTTTAATGTCATGCCTTGGTTGGCCTTGTTTTGTTTTGCCATTTCTTATGTTTAAAACAAAACAGTTGCATTAAAATAAAGTGCATTTTTTAGATGAATATACGTATGTATTATGCGTTTTAGCGCTTGCAAAGATAAGTATTGAAAAATGTTTTTCTTTGTCCTTATGCACATGCACATTACAGCCCTGCTGTAATCTGTCCTTTATCAACCACAGCATTTTATGTCTGTCCTGTTTTGGGCTTTAGATTTCATTGTGTTGAGTAAGTCTTGTTTCTGGTCTGAAACCCCTCTTTTGTATTCCACCTGAAAACTGAACTGAGCCCAATTCCCTAGGTACCATCAGCTAGTGTACAATCTAGGCTCAAGGTGTTTGCTTACTATTCTTTTTACAAATGTTTTAATTTGTTATAGTGTGAAAAGGGATATATCAGTAATAGGGCAGTAATCATACAACCCAGGCAAGTGCTTTGCTCCATTTTTAAATTTTCTTAAATTCAACATTGTTATTTTCAAATATTTGCACATTTTTTCCCCCGCGTGTGAATTATTTTGAGAATGTTTTTAAGAAAATTAATAACAATACTCCGTAATGTCCTCAGCTGGCTGGCTGCAATAATATTTATTGCTTTTGCATTTGTGCTATGTTGAGGAACTCCAGTTAGCTACAACAAAGAGGTTTTCCTGTTCCAGGCATTTGACTAGATCTTAAATAGAAACTGCTAATAGGAATCAAATTATATTT
Organism: Lepisosteus platostomus; assembly: GCF_059453375.1. Lineage (NCBI taxonomy): Eukaryota > Metazoa > Chordata > Actinopteri > Semionotiformes > Lepisosteidae > Lepisosteus > Lepisosteus platostomus. The sequence continues at coordinate 44,861,405 of NC_142614.1, read as the reverse complement.
TTTTCCTTACTGTAAGGTTGAGTGACTGTTCTAACTACACAGTGAGTCAGATGATGACCTTTAAAGGAGCCTCTCTTGAAGGTCAGAATTATAATACATGCTTATTATAGCTCAGTGCCTCTACACAATATCAATAAATTAATCAAGGTTTCTTATGTTTTGCTTCTGTGCTTTCTAGGAATTATGAGTAATGCCAGGTACGATTGGTCTGTTGTTGCCAAATGTATTATCTTTTTATCATGAAAAAGAGCTCAATGACACAACTTGTCATGTTCCACTTTTGCAGTGGAGTAGGAGTGATGACAACGTGGCTCTGCATTTTACCAGAAGCTGCTCAATGAGTCAGGGCTGACACTTTGTTTTTGGACACTTAACTTGTATTTCCTCAGCTTGAGTTGTTGTTGCACATCAGAGCTGTACTGCTTATTTTAGAGGATCAAGAGGAGAATGTTTTGAATAAGTATCAGATAATTCCCAGTTGTAAATTGCTCCATTACTTTGGAGTACTTTTATGATGGTTTGAGCAACAGGACAATGAATTGACATGACATAATGCATATCGAATAAAGAATGCATGTTGGTTTAGTGCCTTGCAAAAGCATTCACCACTTTCCAATGGTGTACCATCCATCTGTCTTTTTCTAACCACTTCATCCAATTAAGGGTTGTGGGGGAGCTGGAGCCTATACCAGCAAAGAACGGGTGCAAGGTAGGATACACCCTGGGCGGGACACCAGTGTATTGCAGGGCACAAACAGAGAAAATAAACAGACATTCACACCAGGGTCAAGTTTCCCAGAAGTCAGATAACCTACAAGTATGTTTTTGGACTGTGGGAGGAAACCAGAGGAAACCCACAAGAACACAGGGAGAATGTACAAATTCCATGCAGATAGCACACCAGATCTGGAACTGAACCCAAAGTTCCAGTGTTGTGAGTACATATAGCAGGCCTTACAGCTGCAGGTCTTATTGCATTAGCCTCTACCAATTTTTGCAGAGGAAAACACTGTGAAAACAGCAGAACAATGGAAAATAGCTTTTGACTTTGGCATGGACTGTATATATAGTAGTGACATCCAGTCTCTGCTGTTTTACTCCTGACAAGAGGACAGATAAGCAATTCATTCTTTGTCAACTAACTTATTTGGACCAGGTTGGTGCAATTTTTGCCCATTCTTTTTTGCAAAGTAAAAAGGCGTCGTTTTCCAAGTCTCTGCAGGTACCTCTTCTATTTTTAGTAAAGGTCTTCCAAACCTACAGATCATGAGATGGCCTCAGATCTTGCAAGCCACTATACTGTATGTCTTATGGCATATATTTTGGCATATATCTTACGACAAGCCAAGGGGAGATATTATGGGGAAATGGCGTATGATCCACGGTATTGTGTTTCAGATGAAAGAAAAAGGTTATGACATTAATTTCAGTGCAGGAGCTCCATGCATCTTCACATCACAGCCTGGTTATGTAAAGATATTGTAGCACTTTTTGGTGCTAAACCAGTGGATGACTTCCTGGCCATGAAGTGAAACTCTCAGTTTCCCATGTGGATTAAGCCAAGGGTGTAGTGCAGGGGTGCAGTTATTTGTATGCTGGTAAGGAAGGATTGGGTAGTTTGCGTCAGTGTCACTAGATGAAGGTGGCCATTCCTTCAAAGCTTTCCCTCCTAAATCTCCCATTGAGTAACGAAGATTGGCTTATTCGTGTTACCTTTATCTGTTGTTCTGTTGTTGGGCATTTCTAAACATTTCTCATCATAGTATGTTTTTGTGTGAACACGTAAAATCATTCAACCAGAAAGAGCTGGTGTAGATCAGAGGTTCTGCAGGTTTGTTCCAGCAGAGATCTTAATCACAGGCATGTTTCAGTGCTCCATTTGAGGGAAGCTAATGGATTTGTTTTGACCTCTAAAGAAGCGATTGGGATTTGTAAATGGTATCAATCTTGTACCGTTTTTTTGAGTTTCAGAACCCCCTACATTGAGGTGTGTTTGTTCAAATATAACCAATTTGGCTCTGTGGGGGTCATTGTCATTTTCACCTGTGTCCGTTCATCATAAATTGGATCACCTATTCATAGCAGGGCTACTAAACAGGTTTAGCAGAAAAGGTACACCTTAAGTAGAATTATTTTAAAACCAAGGACTGATTGCAGAAACAGGTAAATGACAGTCTACATAAATCAATTAAAGGCATCAGTTAACACCTAACATAAATCACAGGGACCCTGCCTATGTAAAAGAAAAGTTTATTTACAGATTCCAATAAGATTTAAGTTACTGAGTGTTGTGATAGATTAGACCTGACTCTTTGAAATATTAGGTGAGATTCTGATCTTCAATTGCTCAAAGTTTTTTTTTGTTTTTCTTATTACTTTTGCTTTATTTGTCCTTAAATCTCTTGTACCTGCAGCAAAGAGTAATTTCTCTTGCAGAGGTAATAAAGTTGTCATGGTCTGTTTCTTCCAGCACCATTGAGATGCATGTAAGTTTTAAGTGCAATTTGGAGAGTAATAAACATAGTTTTAGCAGGAATGCTTCTGATGAGAGAGATAGTGCCACTGTGTCTGTCTATGTGCGGTTCACTATTTCAAAGTGGAATGTCGTGATTGGGAATGCAGAATCTCAGGTTATAAATCACTGCAAACTATCCAGCTTGGTATTACCCAGATCCCAAGAGTACTAACTCTTACATATAAAAGGGCCTTAGAGTAAGCATAGAACACCAATCACTAAATGTTTACAAAGTAATGTAGTCTATACTTATTTATAGCAGAAAAAAATCTTTTTAAGTGTGTTTATGGAATGATCTCTTTCAAGTTTTTACTTAAGCTTAAAGATATGTGTTGATTTCTATGCAAAGAATTTGGATAATTGTGACACTTAAAAGAAAGCATGGACAATTTAGAGCAGATCATTGAAAGGTTACAGGTTGTATTGATATAATATTTTCAAACATGTCAGCTTAAAAACATTTATTTTAAAGGATTGAGGAAGGTGGTTTCAGGTAACTGTTGTCAAAACAATACCTGAAGTGATATTTTAATTACTGGCATGAGTTTATGACACAAAGGTATTGTTAGTTCATTGGTGGTAATTTGGGGTTGTCATTGTTTATTTTTTTTTTACCTGAGTGTGCTAAACGAAATCACTTGTTTGCTTCAGGATCCAGTTAACACTGCACAGATGTCAAATTACTGTTTTGCTACAAGAGAAATGTTTGAAGAATGTGGGTGGGTAAGGCATTTGGAATGTCTAGAAATGGGTGTGTCTGAAGACTAGGCAGAGGAGAGAAGGGTGATCTTAAATCTCTCTTAAATCTGTTTCCTCTTACACAGATGTAGTTAAGATTAACTAGGACTGAGTTGTTAACTTTCCCTTTTGCATCGTTCCAGACTGAATGCAGTAAAGAAATAATTACATTGATTATTTTGTGATAATAGCCTCTCTACTTATAATGGAAAAAATACAACTGTGTATTATTCCTTTCATTATTGAAATAATAGCAGTAATTTCATCTCAGTAAAGACTGAAATTGTGGTCTGGTAGTCAGCCAGGCTACATTTTCTGTACTTAGAGGCATGCTTTCGGTTGATGTTTTTCAATATTATTTATCTGTGGTAGGTGGTTTGCTGTAACTTGCTCCAAGTCCTGTCCATTCCTCAAGCTTGTTGAGATTTCCTTTTGATAGGTCTCAGAAATATATATTACAGAAGAAAAAATACCTTTTAAAATGGCATGTACTATCATATCAAACATTCACAAACACAGAAACATCAAACACTGCTTTGTATCAGCAGTCTAGTAGTGTATTTTAAACCTCTACAATTATCCTTGTTTCTGTGGCTGTCATGCCATTGTAAGAATACAGACAAGCAATGCTGCTTATTTTTGGTATTGCATTGAGTATAGAAAAACACTATCTTAACATTTCTACAAGTTTTATTCAACTTTGACTGGCAGCTTGACTTGAGCTTTTAGTAAAGAAAAATAAATACACATTCTGTAGTAATGCAAATAAATGGGTTTTGCAAATTATGCTGGCAGAAATGAGATGGGAGCAGTTAAGCAGTTATATATAAAAGCCTATTACTTATTACTTAATTGCAAAATAATGAAATTGATGGGTGGGTGTCTTGTTTCCCCACACAAAACATATAACATTGGGAACACAGTCTCTCCAGTTTATTTCCTACCAGCCAGCACTGTTGCAGTGGAAGGAAGTCAAGGAGCTAGCATTGTATGTATGTCCATTGTATGACAAGTCATTATGGATTGTTAGTTATTCTCTGTAAACTGGAAACTGCTGTTACTATTTTTTTTACTGTTTTCACATAATGAGGAAGTAAACTTGGGGATTAAAAAGGTGAGTTTAGTATGTCTCATTACAAACAGGTAAATCAAACAGTGTTGCTGAACCTACATACTGTAGTATTAAATAGCCAAATACCACACTCTGCAAACATACTTCAACTATTTTTAAACATGGACTCTGACTTATCAGCTGGCTGGCATTTCATCCTGTTCTTCATTGTACCTTACTTATGTCATGCTTTCAGTTTCTGCCCTAATGACTACAAGATCAACAAAATAACAAATAGCTTTATTTAGTGTTTTTTTTTTCATTAATATATTGCCATAGGCTGCAGTTGAGCACTGTGACATGCACAGGACATAAGAATGGTTATAAACAAGTGAAGGTCATTCCACCTACAGTATCTTGCCTGTTTGGTAATTAGTAGTTAATTAATCCAAGGATCTCATCCTGAAATTGGGGCAACAGCTTCAACGGGTAGCTTTTTCCACACTCCCGAGTGTGAATTGTCCAGGAAATGTTCTTTATTAGAAAAATGTCAGTGATTATTTATTGTGAGGTAGTGTTTTTGATGAACAAGGACTTGCAGGGATTGAAACTTACAAAAGCAATATGCTGAAATGCTTATGGAGTAGTGAGACTGCAGTACACAGATTTTTTAAAACCTCACCTTAATAATCTGAAACTACACTTTAAATTGGCAGTTTTAAGTTTTGTTTTCACTTGCAAAATTGATTAGACAAGTGTTTGGTACTGGCACAGTTAAGATGTTCCTAATTTAGATATGGTATGGATGGTAGAGTCTAGAGGTTCAGAAGTAGTCTTGCAACTTATTGACTCTTGTCAAATCCATATATTCCATTGGAGAAAAGTGAAGACACTTATCTAAATAAAGCCTTTGAATCAAAGAATGGGACTGGTTTCTCAAACAATCTTTTTTATATACTATAAAGGTCTATTGTGTGTTTTGTCCACAATTTGAAAAGCCTAAATCAATTATGCCTTAACTGCTAGGAAGAACAATCACGGGAAACCTGAAGAGGAATGTGTCTGTCATGATCCTCTTTTGAAGTCCATAATCTTTTAACGTTGACCAGAGAATCATTCCAGATGAATTGGAGGCTGCTTTTTAAAGACTCTGGATTTTCCCTGTGTGGTACGGGATGCAGAGGGTCACTAGTGTAGCAAACAGGGAATCAACCCACACCAACTGGAGTATAAAAGCCAATGCAGTCATCTGTGTGGTTTCCAGCTAAGATTGTGGACTGGATTGCGTGACAGGCACTCAGGCCATCACTATCCAGATCACATATCTCCCTGCACACTGCTGTGCACCCTGTTTGTTAGCTGTACTGCTGAGGCCCCCTGACCTAGGAATTTTTCCTAGACATTTCTGACATGCTCACCCTATCATTTAAAAAGCAGCCCTTTGCCTGCTTACATACTTATTCGCTTTAGATCTGATGATAGAATGTGGAAAATAATATTGCAGTGGCATCTCAGGTCTTTATTGAAGTGCGACCTTCTCTTTCCCATTGAAAGCTGTTACTCTAATGTCATAGTAAGCAGCTCTTCTGAGCACATATGCCATTCTTTATGAGACCTCAGTTGGTGAAGGACATTTTTTGCAGTCTTCATACCACTGTGTATGATATCACAGTTTCATTTTGTTTGTTCCGTGAAGGAGATGGCTTTCTCAAAGAGTCGGCAGCCATTAAACCTGAAATTTCCTATTTTTGATGTTCAGTGTGTGGATTCTTACAGAAAAAATTCATTTGTCAGTACAGACATTGAGAGTACAGTCTTTCAGTTAAGTTTGATAATGTCGGGAGCTAGACAATGACTTTCTGTCCTGTATTTTTAAAATGTATTTGGAAATACAAAAGAGCAACATGTAAACAGCCACGCTGTGTTCTGTCCCAGAAACTTAGTAATAGCTTTCCGTTTTGTTTCTGTTTCATTCATGAGCTAGTTCCGCATTATCTTAATGAACGGTCTTAACTAAAGTAATATTCTGGTTTAGCTGACTGTAGAGTAGAATAGAACATGTTTTTTAAGCTTCTTCTTAAGCTCCACAAGGACTGTTAATCAATGAAGGTTTCTTAATGGAGATCCTCTGTTGTGGATGATGGCTGTAGAAGTGGTATTATTAATAACCACACATTACCCTGCGGTAAGTTCTCAGCTGGTCAGTGTAGAAGTACAAATGAAAAGAAGGGCCTCCAGTGTGTTTTGTGGTTAGTTTATATGAGTCTGTGAAACCTCCCTTTCAAACCAGGGACAGAGAAGAATGGAGAATGTTTATGGCATAATATAAAATTAGAGGCTGTTGAACCGATGTCCAGTCTATCTGACTGTTTGGAACTTGTTATATGTTGTTTAGTTTTAAGTACAAAGATACGTTTATGTAAGTTTCTCACTGTAATTTATGAGTGCATTTATTTAAAATATTATATCTTTGATAGTAATTGTGAAATAACATAATTAATGTAGTTTTTATCTTTTTTGATCCAGATTATTATTTTCTTGTTATTTTATCTTGTTATTATGTTATTTTCTAGGATTTCTAACATATTCAATTAAAGGATGTACTATTGAATATTAGTAATATAAGTATTAATGTAAGTACAACTATAACTATGTACTGTATAACCTATTGTTAGTATCTCCATGTTGTTCAAGAAAGCTGACATAGTAATTTAACAGAGATGCCATGGGTGGGGGGAAAAAAGGTTTGTTTCTGCTTCATAATTCAGGCTATATCACTTGTGTATATTTTGTTTGAAACTACAGAAAATGAAAACTCGAAGACGGTAAAGTTGAGGTTGACTATATATGTCCTATTTGTCTGTAGTGCCAGGGGGCTGTTGGCATATTGACTTTCACTAGATCTCACTTAAGTGCAATTGAGTTTGTCAGTGAAACGTGATCAGGTCAATCAGCTGTCACTCGAAGATGTTCCTGTCACCGCCGCTGAGATGTCAGCAGGCCCAGATCGTTTTTCAGATAAGCCTTTCCTCAGAACACCAATTGAAAAGCAAGTAATTAATAGTGGCAGACACAGGGCTCTCCATTTACACTCTGATCAAAGGAAGATGTAAAGAAGACCGAGAGGGCGGTGACTTTTACCAAAATGAAAGGTGCGGGTCGATGAAGGTAGTCATTTTTAATATGACAGAGGAGGAAGGAAGGAGTACTCTGTTGTTTTGTCGGAGCTTGTTTTATTTTTAAATTAAACATGTATAACCTTTGCCTTTCATCAGCAGTATAATGTTTTCTGGGTTTCTAAAAAGCAGTAGTAGAGATGTGTCAAAGCTTTTGCAGTTCTGCATATTACACCTCAATAACTTGAGATTCTTGGTTAGAGGTGCCGTTGTGAATTGCTGCAGTCGTTTTCACATAATGACTGCTACGGTGTATGTACAAAATTTTGCTTGTAAGGGTGATGTCTGTGGGAAAAAAATAGTAGTAGCTCTGCTGGTGTCAAGTTTGTGAGAGATGCTTTCTGTGAATGGAGTCTGTGAATAAGCAACCAGAGTAGAGATATGAGCTACAGATGTGGATACACTCTGTAAAAAAAAAATGGTCTATTCCAACTTGTAAGTGCCAACTGATACGTAAAGTACACCATGTGGGTGCTCAGGCTGAGGGAAAACCCACTCCTCTCTCATCTGTAAAAGGTAGCAACCGGCAGATTTCTGTATGACTGTTACAAATGACTATTAAAAGGATCTTTCATCACATTCATGTTTGTGGCTTTTACATTGAAAGAGTTAAAAGAACAAGGAATCTGCAAAGTTGGATGCCTTTAAAACTGAAACTGTCTTGTTTGGCAGCTTTCTAGCATAAAACCCATTTTCTTGTTTAATGCAGCCTAATTTAATTGTTTTGAAAGGTATTTGGAACATGACACGTTCATTAGTATACACACTTGTGCAACACCAAAGGTGTCTGAATTTTGGCATGCTGGGGTGTAGACGTCAGTTTTGAAGTGTTTGAAACTATTCCAAAACAACCCCAGGGGGCAACTTTTTTTGCTTGAACATTTTCATGGTTGGTGAAACTGTCATAAAGGTCTCTTCCCGTGTGTGCAAATTTGTTACAACAAAAACAATTAAACAAAACGTAAGATAGCATATATGTGGATACATAAATAAGTGTTCTGATGGAAAGTACAGCCAATATTGTAGATCTGCAAATGTGTCTAAAATGTACTTTATCTTGGGCAAAGTGGAAAATGATAAGATTGGCCTGGTTTCCACACGCTCAGTGTTTCCTCAGGAGTTAATATAACACTGCTGATCAACAACTTATAGCTGTTATATAAAGAAAGTGCTTATATAAACAGTCTAAAAGTATAAGTTTTGGAGGGAAATAAATACTGTATAGCCAAAAATTGGAATCAGTGGTGGAATTTTTGAAAGAGCCTCACTGATCCACTGACCGTTCTCTCTGACCACACACAGAAATAAATGTTCTGTTATCTGAACGATTCCGCAAGGGAACGGCTCAGACTGTCCTTGCAAATCCTTGAATTGCTGGCAGGATTAGAGAGACTGAAACCTTTTACACTGCAGTGTGAGTGCCACAGACTTTGTGGAATGCTTCTTTGCCGTGACCTTTCACCCACACTGTGGTGAATGCAGAGCTGCCCGTTCTGTGGAGGGGAGGGGGACCTGTCATGTGCCCAGGTGAAAACAAAAGCTGCCAGTTAAATTCAGAAACCGAAAAGGAGAGTGCGAATCATTTCACTGCCATCACCAGAGTCGTTTTTTTAAGGAAGTCTTTGTTTAAATGTGATCAAACATATTCGCCTTTTCATATTTATTCCTTTAAAATAAACATACTGTACAGTACATAGTACTTGTAGACAACAGCTGCGGAATGTTCAGTGACAGCAAAATATATTTTTAGTGAGTATCAAGGCGTATATGATTTTTGGTTTTGCCACTTTTTTTATACAAAATCCTACACAAAAATATGTTTTACTGCTGAAGGGGGTTTTCTGTCCTAGCTCTGCTCTTTTACAACTCAGACTATTAATGATTTTTGTCTCATACAGCACTACCCTGTTATAATGTGACCATTATAGTGTGGGATCAGTTATGGTTGTGGCTCTGTTTTTACTGAAAATGCCAGTTTTACTAAAATGTTTTAGTTAAACAGATGAAGTATGACAGACAGCAGAAACTGAAATACTTTCTCTGCTAAAATGAAACTACAGTAGGTGAGGTGCGATTAAAAATGAAATTCGAGCATCATCAACCCCGGTGTCCTGGCCAAATTTCCCATTGCCCCTTACCAATCATAATAATCCCCCTCTATGAATTGGCTACATCACTCTGCTCTCCTCATGTGTGGTGAGCGTTCTGGCACACTATGGCTGCCGTCGCATCATCCAGGTGGATGCTGCACATTGGTGGTGGTGGAGGGGTGTCCCCATTACTTGTAAAGCGCTTTGAGTGGAATGTCCAGAAAAGCGCTATATAAGTGTAAGCAATTATTATTATTATTATTATTATTATTATTATTATCATCATGTTGAAAACATATAATGTCACAAAAGTCTACATGGTGTGGATGTTCTAGATTCCTGCTTTGTTTGGATTTCATTGTAATCTGCTCTGAATTTATCTAAATACAAACAGTGACTGTTTGACTTTACTTTATTTTCTGTCCCACCATGAACATGAAGGATATAAGAACTTTTTAGTGCTGTATCCAGCTTGACATGTGTTATTTTTGAATACATAAGTTGAGAGTACAATAAAAGTTACCTTCCGTAAGGCTTGACCGGTTGTTTAAGACAAATTCTGTTAATAATCTGAAAGATCAATAATTAATCCCATTGTAAAAAAACCACAACAAACCTGTGATTTCTGGTTCACTCTGTCTCGGCATAGAAGGGTCTTAAAACGTTCAAGTTTTTTTTAGCGCTTAATATTAATTGTTCAGTGCCAACAGCCCTGTTATACTGACGTCCTTTGAGGTGATATGCAGGTGATTTCTATGACCCTGCTCTCCTAAGTACTCTGGAGTCTAAGATCAATATCAAGGAAGAGTAAAACCAGCTATTTTTGAGCTAAGTGCACTGCCACACAAAGGCACTATTGTTTAGTTACTAAGGGGGGAAACCAAGGGTTCCCTTTTATTAGTTTAAGCCATCCTCCAGTGGCTCTCTGCATTCTTTCAGTTAAAGTTTAAGAGAGAGCCCTCTAAATGTGTTTACATATGACCATATTGTCATAATGGCAAGAACGAGGCTGATCATGTCCCATAACGCAGCAGAGCACTGATACTGTGTCATCCCCCATTATGTTGAATAGCAGAAGGATTTTACAATAAGGAAAGTCCTATGTTTTTGCATAATGGTTTTACTTTTTAAAAGGATTATAGGATTTATCATCTTTAACTAACTTCATGAGAGGCATATCTTGTTAGTAACGGTTCTGTCGTGTTTTGTGCCTTTAAAAGAAATGTTGGTCTGAACATGATTATTTGCATATAGCTAACACATGTTTGATGTGAAAAGTATAGGGAGAGCTATCCTGCTAATTTCGAAAAAATCAAGGAGAGAAAGGTTTTAAAATAAATCAGGTAAAGTATCATAAAGGGATGGTTATAGTGGGGAAGGTACCTGTAAATGAATAGGCAGTTGAGAGATAGCTATTATACATTTAATATCAGTACTACATTAGTATTTGTTTCTTAAAGTACAAACAATTTTAAAAGAATATCAAACTAGTATGAAAGATTGATTTTCCTCTTGTACCCTTCTGCCTTCCTTTCTTTCCTGCTTGGGTTTCTTTTTCCTTGTAAAACACAGCACTGTATCCCACGCCAAGCCATCTCTGTAGCTTGGAGCAATTTTATTGACTGACTAATATTGACTTCAGCTGCGTCAGGAGCTAAATATAAGCAGTGAGGTAACAAACTCCAGGCACAGTTTATCCCTAGGACAAGATGTTCAGACAAAGCGACATGTTCTTTCCTGATATTGGGTTGAGTTTGGTGGGAGTTCTTTACGCTTCACATCAGAAACCCATGGGTTCATTGTTCTTTTTAATATTTAATGTCTCCTGTTGTTTTACACAGGGTGCTGTACTTTTCACAAGCTATATTATAAATGAAGAAAATGTCTCACCCATTGACATAAAAATAGCTTTTAAATTTAGTTGGGTATCCATCAGCTAAAATCAGTCACAAGTCTGTCAAAACAATGGATCCAAACACTGTTGACTGTTTGCTTATTTGCAGAGATTCTGGGGAAATCTTGGTACATTATAGGAGTTGCTGTTACAGAACCTTTTACTTTCTGTAGTACTCGTTAATGTAATCTGGCATGTTTTCACCACACTTGTCTACAAGATTACAGAGGTTCCTCAATTGGCAGGGGTCTGTGGTCAGAAGCTGGTAAATATATACAATAGATGAATAGTACCTCTTTTCTGGAGAAGTGTAATCTTTGCCCTGTTTTTACAGTTGATTGTAGTTTGTTTCAGTGCTGAAGTCAAGAGAACAGAAATTAAATGGTTAGTTTTTAATATTATTTCTTTTACCTAGTCAAGTAACATATTTTTTTTAAGAAATCAAGACAGCACAGTTTTTTTTCTAGAATATAACATGTTCTACTTATAACAGATTCATTTTAAGCTTTCATTGAGATATTCCAGATATTTCCTTATTCCTGATATGAGCTGCAGTTCATGAGATTTCACACTTACTCCATGCACATGAGTTTTCTCCTTTGCAGTCATGGAAAGATGGTTTCTATAGCAACCGATTTTCTTCCAACTAATTTTGACAGAACTAAAGGGGATAAAAGAGACAGCTTCTACTAAATGGGCAGTTTCTCATATGTTTTCTGAACAGCTAAACATTCCACAAAAATCCGTTCCGAATTATTGGAACAGTGTTCCTGAAAATCAAGGTCATTTTGCATATTTGCAGAAATTTCAGACTTCTTTAACCTCACAGTCTGGCAGTACATAACGTGGTACAGTTAGCTAGGGTGAATTGCCACACTTTACAGGGGGCATTATATAAATAACAGGGGAGAACTATTTAACATGTTATGTGATCAAAGTAGTTAAACCTCTTAAGGTTATGTTGTATGAATGCCATATGATTGAGTGTTGGCATTTCTGTAAAATTCAACCATGTGTACATGAACAGAGTGGCTAACCTCAAACTCTGCATGCAGACGAGTCTTATACTGTAAGATCATAATCCACGTTTAATTTTTGTTGACATTACTGATCTGAGCACTTGGGGAGGGTGAAGGAATAAATGCATTTTAAAAACATAACCTGTCCAAAAATGGGCAATGACATTGTGAAGTTTCCCTCTGTTAAAGTTAAGGACAAGCTTGCTGGAAGATTCTTTATTTCTATTTTTTTCCTTGGACACATTCACTTTTTCCATGGAGTCTTATCTCTCTCTGTGTTTATGCACCATTAGTGATAAATTGAACAGGTGAGGTTAGGTCACTTAGCAACTCTTTGCAAACCACAGCAAATGTTGACTTTTTTTTTTAATTGCTTTGCAGTTCACAAAGAATGTCAGAGGTGACTCATCCAGGAAGGTAAGAGATTTCCCAAAATTCCTCACAGCAATCCTGGCAGGATCTGCCTGTAATCAGGCAAAACACACTGAGATTTCAGTTTCATAATCTTACATGATTATGATTGTAAGAAATATTTGTTAGTCTACAAATCATCAACCTCAGTGAAATTTTAGTTGGAATAACTTGCATTTTCTATTAAGGTATATATAATGGATGATTTATTTTCTTGTTTTTCCCTTCTGAGAAAAAACAAAATACTTGAAAATGATTTCCTAGGTTTTTATATTCTTGATAATTGTGTTGCATAAAAGGTTTTGTCACTTTCAAAGTTTGTGTATACAGTACAGTATATAGTATATTTTGCAAGTGAAGAATTAAAGAACTAAGGTCAGTAGTACAGATATTTTAAAAAGTTAATAAGTATGAGTACAATTTCTGTTGAAGAGGACTACATTGTGAATCTGCATTTACAAAAAATATATTTTCTACTTTTGTATTGAAGAATATTAAGAAAACCAATCTTATTAATTCATAAACTTATTTGCAGAAAATTTCTTCCTGTAGTGCTATTGCAGTCAGACTGTATGCCTTGCAGGAATTGATTTGTTTTGTTTTTTTTTACTTTGTTGCATTTTTTTATGCCCACAATTACAGTGCCTCAAGCATTTTCACTGACAGGAATAACCCAGAACCTTTAAAACGTTTCCTTTTCTGTAATGTCAGAAAGACCAGACCTCTTCAAATTGCCGGAAAGTTTTCATTTTCCTGTAAGTCAGAAAACATGTTTCTGTGAGCTGAAAACTCTGGGATACAGCTCACTACAAATATAGAGCAGAAATGACTAATAATTTAAAGAGGTAGGGAAAAAAATCATGTTTCAACACTTTGAGGTGCAATTAAAATTTTAAATAACCACTGTTTAAAATCGAGAAATTCTAATAAAATTCTTCTAAGAAAATAAATTAATCTCAAAAGTTTTTAATTATCTAAAGAGCACTAAATACTGCACCTTGCAGGAAAGAGCCTTGGTTTTCTTGAGGTCTGACAATACTCAATACTTTTAATTTGCCTCTTTGTTTGATTTGCCTTGGTGGTATTTTGTATGGATTCAAATAACTCATAGTTTTACTCTTGAACACATATCTAAAGTTACTGTTTTATGAAATACTTTAAAACGAGTGTACTAGCCCATATTTTCAGAGTATGTTTATTGAAGAATGCTAAATGATGTGTTTGACTTTATTGGTTTGCTGGCTGCATAACTGCAGCTGTCAAATGACAGGTGAAAGATAAGACTCTTTCAGGCAGCTGTGTGAGGCAATTAGTAAATAGATGTATTGGAAACAAAAAGGTACAATCAAGTAGTACAGCCAAAGGGTATAATCACAACTGAATTGAGGCAATTTAGTGAAAATGTAACATTAGACTGAAAAATATACATTGTGTTTGCAAGTGTTTAGGTAATGGAAGCAATTACAAAAGTGTATTGTTTGTAATACCCTGCAAACCCTTTGAAATCTAATGTGTGATTTATTGTAAAGCTTAAATCTGTAAAATCAGCGCAGTTTTCTTAATAACCTATTCTAATGATCTTATTAATGACTCTGATGTGATGTCTTCCCATCATAAAGATACTGATTCTGATTTTTGCATAATTCAGTGTTTCCATTTTCCTTGCTGCTCTATTCTTTTCTTCAAAGATTTTTTAATGTTATCAAAATATACTGCAAAGAGTAAAACCTAGTCCTGCAACTTAGTCTTCAATAATTTATTTCCTGTATAACAAGGGATGGATTTACTCAGTACTTTAAAACGTAGAGTCTATCTTAATTAGCCAAAATAGGGACACAGTAGAGATCTGACTTTTGCCACCTTGATATTGGTTAAGGTTGGTGTGTGTGTGTTTCCATGCTTTAAAATTTACAGTGGTTGTGCATGTGCAACTAAATGATTGTCTTGTAATCCAATGAAATAACAGATGGTCTCTATTCTTGGTATCCTTTCAAGTCTCCTAAAACCCTCCTTAAATCAAGCAACAATGATTCTTGGATGAAGCAAACAACCTGTTCACTGTCCACTGTCAACATTGTTTCCTATTTTTCTATATTTAATAAAGTTCTCATAAGCTTTAAAAAGGTTTTCTTTTGGAAGTCTCTTTGGATACTTAAATGTGTGGGCAGATTTTGTGCACGTACATGGTGAGTGATTTATTTGACAGGATATACTTTTCTTTTGAATGATGTGTTTTAATTGAAGTATTTTACCTCAACTTCCCCCCTGGTACTATGGTGTACCACAGGAACCAGCAACTGTAGTGGAGGTTTGAATAAAGTAATAGAACACTTGGAAAGTGGGTAGATAGGACTGTCTGGGATTTGTCCCAAGAGGTTATTTGTAATAGTCCAAAAGCATTCACTCTTCACACTACCTTGACAGAGCAGTTTTAATGTGGGGCTCAGTGCAAAACAGAGCATCAGTCCTGCCACACCTTGAGAGGATCCCCTGCTCCCATAATCCTATGTTTCTAACTGGGGAATGAATGGGAGTCTTTATTCTTGGGAGCAATTGTGGGAATAGATGCTGAGACTGGGGGTGGGGGCTGCGAACTGCGAGGGGATCAGACTCCTAGGCGGCATGCTGTGTGAGTCCCATTCCCCCCCCCCCACCTCACCCCACTTTTTAAGTACTCCTCATCGGAGTGGACACAAAGGCATGTTAGTATTCATTTTGTTTGTTTGCTCTGGACCTGTCAAGCCAGTCGCACAAAGCCGAGAGAGATCAGAGAAGAGCTTCTCACTCAATAGAACCCAAGGGGGTCTCGGGGGGTTAGTTTCTGAGAGCGTGGTTCCCACAGGGGAGGGTGGTCTTTTGGAAAGGGGAAAGGGAGAAAAGGGGGGGTGCTGAGAAAGAGAAAGCTGGAAGGGTAGGGGGGTGGAGTGTTGTCTCAAAGCCGAGGCAGCTATGTGAGGATCATATCAATCACTTGTTTTGGAGGGATTTGTTATTAAAGACGAGGGGAATTTTTCCCCCACCCTTTCTCCTTTGTGTGGAAGCTTCCTTGGACATCTGCCTTGTCCCTCTCAGTTTTTTTTTCTTCAAAAGACCCAAACTACTGGGTATTTAGTCAAAGAGGGTTAGTGAAAACTATTTTCTGAAGGGGTGAGGTTGGATAGATTGGACTTTGGAGGGTTATGGGGGGGGGGGGGGGGGCATGAGACTTTTTCTACTGCATCGGCTCCAATAGGCTGTCTGAAGGGACATTTCTTTCAAATATAGTTGTTTAGAAGATGTACAGTTTAATCATTAAATCATTAAATCATTAAATCATTAAATAGTGTGTTTTTTTTGTTAATGTTGCTTAACATTTATTGGTTTGCATGAATTACCAGACAACTCCTCTGCAGCTTCAATCTGAAGTGGCTTATCATGTAAACATTTTAAGAACACTGAATGTCAGCTCATGGAAACAATAATTAATGCCAGTATGTTAAAACATTGGTAAATTCAGAGACTTTTTCATCACTCTGGTATGTTCCTCTCAACCTTCATTTCTGTCCATAAGTACATTTGATTGAGTTTCATACAACTTCATAAGAATCTTTTAGGAATTTTTATGAAACTTCATAAATGAAAGTATTTGTATTCTAAAATACTTTTTAAAAAAATAAACCCTAAATGTAATCGTTTTGTAATATTACAGTTATGGACATAAATATGTATTTTATCATCTTCTTGGGACTAAAGCATGTTATTTAACATACTTTCTTAGCCTTTCAGCATACTACTATTATCACAAAAATAAGTTAAGTTTATAAGTTGGTAAGCCATTTGCAGATGCAGTGTAATTCATTGTATATCTGTATATCTGAGCAGATAGTACTATGCAAGTTCCCTTAAAGTCAATTTTCCTGCAGTATTGCTTCTAAAACTGTGGTAAACATTTCGGTAAAGACAGAGGATCTTGTGCTATCTTTCCCTTAAGTATGCTATCCAAACAATTTTTGTTTTAACCCACAAAATGATAGAATGAATTTAAACTAAGATTAATACTGCTGTATGATCAATAACTAGCCTGTATTAAAATAGATTTTTTTCCTTTAGTCTTTTTAAATTCCTTTATCGGTGTCTTCACATGCTGTGCAGTCTCCAGAAATTAACATAGTAATGTTAATGGGATTGTTGAAATTAAAAAAGTAACCTTTTGCACACACGTGGACATCAGTCACTTCAAATTATAAACACACGAATGACCCAAAAAATGTAAAGGAAACTTCATCTTTTTAGTAAGAGTCATAAAAACTCAAAAGTCTATGTCTATTTTTAACAGTTATTGGCCAAGGAATGCAACTTAATTACTATATATGAGTTGGATAATTCAGTAAGCATGCAATTTTCTTAACCTTTGGATTCAAGTTAAACTGACACAGAACAAAGTAGACATTTTTTTCTTCGTAGCAAATGATTTTTAAAAAAATTGTATTTTCACTATGATAGCCTATTTTTTTATTTAAAGTTTCAGTTTAGTTTCCGCTCTGCATCTGTCTCTTCAAGATAATATTTGTAACTATGCTCTGGAGTTCCAAACCACTTACCTTAAACTTGTGAACTGGGATACAGGAACTTTCTTCAGATGAGACGTTGACCTGAAATCTTGACTGCCGAGTGATAAAAATGCTGTGGCATGCAGTGGCTGTGCACAATCTGTCCTTCCAAATGTTCTGTCTTGATTCTACTGATGAAGCAGTTTCTCGCTTATCTATCTGATGTGCTGTTTTGTGAGACTGCTGGAGTTGAATACCTGCCTCACATCACCCAGGTGGATGCTCTCCTTCAGTAATAGGTGCTTTAGGATCATTTGGGATCAACGGTACTACTGTATATAAATGTAATTTATTATTACTTGAAGAGTTCATATTCATATAGGAATATAGATTTGACATTTTAAAACTGAGGGACAGTTGACACCTGTAAATGTAGATCCCCAATATCTCTGTAGTGATGACACAAATGATCACAATTTAGTATTGCACAGTCAGCCTTCTCTTTAATCACCTCGTCCCTTCTATCCAAGTAAAATTGTAATAATCCATATCTTTGAGGTCTGTGTCAGGCAGAATATTTTGTTACAAACCAAAAACTGTTTATTTGTTAAATATCGCCCCAGGTATCGATGGGGAATCAAAATACGGCAGTAGTTTCAAAGCAGACAGGCTGTGGTTGTGGCAGGTCTTTTTAGACGAAAGAACTGTTTCAAAAGTTCGTATATTTAGTTTTACAGGGGGTTATGGTTTTGGATGGGTACTCTCCCTGAGGCTAGTGTGTCTTGACTGCAGGCAGGCATATTTAATTTGACACTTGCCCTCCCCTTGTAAAACCGTATCCTCCTGCTGTGATTGTGCTGCGTGGTGAAAGTGAGACTGTAGACAGCTGTTTTAAGACTGGGGCTCCTTCAGAAAAGGCGGAGTGGCTGCTTTTACATTAAAGAACCCAGTTCCCTGTCTTTAGAGGCTTGCAGAAAATTGGTAAACTTGCCTGTAAAAAGTAGCTTATTCTACTGGAAGCAAAGGTATCTCTGGGGAGTGGGGGCACATGTGTTTCACCAGGTTAGAACACTGCATGGGTAAGTGCTGGGAGAGTTCTCCTGATTATTGTAGATCGACCCACTCATGAGCCACTCTCCCAGAATGTGGCAGTAATGAAAATTGAATGGGGATTTGCGTTGAGAACATTGGGATTATTTTTTGGAACTTGACAGTATTTTGTTCTGCTTTATTTTTTTCTGCTTTATAATAAAAGTACAGTTTTAAACTAGAAGTAAGACAACTGTACAGAGGCCATAATTTAAGTTCTATCTATTCATCATTCATCAGCTACAAATTTTTTCTTACTGTATTTATAAACAGTATCGCACAACATTAAAATAATGACATGTTAACAGCAGAGGTTACATTGTGTTTTACAAAACAGTGTCTTTGTTTTGGCCATTATCACTGAACGTCTTTGGTAGGGGGCTACATTTAAGATATTTTAGTAAGTTGTATGTATAATGTCTTAAGTACACAGTTAATTTTAATTCACAGTTTAACACACTAATGTAAAAAATTCGTTGACATTTACAAAATATAATCTGCAGCTGTCACATCAACTCACTCAACACGTGGTACAAGTAAAATGAATGTTAGTTTTTGTGGGGAGTCTTTAAATGTGATCAAAGAAATTTGAAGAGATCTTTTGACTTTTATACATAAAACAGAACAACAGAGGGGCCACATATGAGAGGATATGATTCAGCCAGTCAAGCTCATTTGGTTCATTTTCCCATAGTGCCATAGAGCAATGGTCCTGGAGATACACTGGTGGCTAGTTTTCCTTCCACTTGAGCTCTATCTCTCTGATGCTAATCGATAACTGAAATGATCTGTCTGCTTGTTTTATTTAGTTTCTTCTTTAATTCCCGAGTGACAAAACTACCCTTCTTCAGGCGTATGGTATCCAAGAATTTCAGCACACACAACTTTACCCAGCCTCTTCACAACTTGTGGGGCTGTATTTCTGATGAACAGCTCTTACTAGTTGATCAATTTTTGATGAACAGACACAGGTGGAAATGACACTTTCAGACACCCCCCTAGTGAATGTTTTTTTTCCTTCTGCAGAGGGAAAAGTCCAATTGTTTACTTTTCAGGTGGCACACATGAATGACTAGACACTTTAATGACACTTTCAGTCTAGTCACTTCCTGTTCCAAATCAAGGCCCCCTCACTTCTGCATGCATGTGAAACTCTGTTGTGGGATGGGTTCTTAGATTGTGGAAATGAAATACAGGCTGTTGGCTCTAGTGCCTGGCAACTCTTAAATCTCTTACCATTAAAAAAATCATGGTAGCTGGGTTAATACTGGCGTCACCACATGCTTGCGTGTGTGCACCCTTTAGTAGATCGGCATCCCAATAACAATACAGTAGCTTGTGTCCAGGATGTAGTCCCGCCTTGCGTCCGAGGATAGAATCCGAGTGGTTACGACCCTCACCAGGAATGAGAGACTTTCTGATAATGGATGGATGGAAGACAGAAGGGCAGTGGCACAAATTGTGTAAACTAAAAGGTCAACCTCTTTGCTCAACAAGGTCGAAAGGGAAAGCGGTCGTGATTAGTAACCTATTTGAGCTCAAATTATCAAGCGTGCTGCTAAAAAGTCATTTGAGACTTCCCTACCCAAGGTTTAGGAAATGGAGCTGTAAAGAGCGTAATGGAAATCTGTACTCCGCAGCGGTGATCCAATTTTAAGCACACCGCTGTTTGGCCAAATGACGGGACATAAATAGCTGTTCATTTTTCACCACTACCTCAGCAGGAGAAATCAAACATTTCTTTCTTTTTTTGGAAACTGTTTTTTTTTCTTTCTGAGGGGTACCTATAGTTCAGAAGATATGTATTTTCATTACATATTTCATTTCAACACTCAAAGGAATTTGAGGTTAATCTGTTGTGCATATGCCCAACCCAAGGTGACATACAGTACAGCATTCCCCAGACAAGGACATTTTCTAATAGAGTATACAGTATAGGGTTTTCTTAATGTGTTCCAAAGTAGCCATGATACTTTCCACAGTTTTTAAGAAGCTATATGGCAGTTTTAAGATTTTACCTTTACGTAACCTGGCACATCTGTGGGTTCCTACAGTATGCGTGTTCTGGAGTAGCCCTGACCATATGCCTTTCTTACAGCATACTGTATACAGTATGTTTTCCTATACTGTATGTGTTCCATAAGAACTGTAAGGAGTTATGATGTGGTTTTGTACTTGACCAGAAGGAAAGGTAAAAGGTCTTATTTGGCTGTCCAATTGTGTTGAGCAGTCAGTGTTATTCATTTTTTTATTCAGTAATTTCTGTAGCCTTCTATTGCTTAGTGACTATTCGTAAGCCATTCTACAATAGATACAGGCTGCATTCTATGAATGTTTAAATATTTTAAGAACACCTGATACTTGATTTGCCTGTAGCAGCCACGTTTTTACTATTGTAGAAAGTTGTGCTAAAAGAATTTGAGAGAATGTGCCCCAGTTTATGAATACTAAATTTAGTTCCAGTTGTCCAAGCACATTAATAAAGGATGTAATCTGCATATGTTTAGATTTAGCTTCAGATCTTTACATTCACAGGGCTAAAAGAGTTTTAAATTAAATTAAACTTTTGAATCAATCAAGATATAATGTATTATAATATTACTCATAGCTCATAACAGCCAATGTTTTTAAAGTAGCATCATGCCATGAACACAATTGACAGACAGCACAACATACAGTCTGTGTACCATGTTTCACTTCATTTCACATAATTGATTCAGAGAAAAGTCTTTCGGGTGTTTTTTTCCCTCAAATCCAAGATGGTGGCCAAACCATTAGCATTTTGTGAACAGACTTTGGGACTAGCATGGCCCACCAATTTTCAGGTTTGTACAGTGTTTCAACAACAAATCTGAAAATTCTGCAAATGTTGTTAAAATGGCTGCCATTTTATCACAGCCAAGCTGGCATGACATTTCCTGTGACACAACTTCCCATAGGACTTTATAATCATTTCATTTCATGAGCTTTGATATACAAGGATGGATTTCATAGGCATTTGAAAATTCAGGCAGAAGAAGGTTAAAATCTGAACTCTTATAATATGGTTCCATCAGCTTCATTGCATGACCTCCGAATAATAATGTACTTTCATTTCCTTCATTATCTGGCACTAATTCTGTTAATTAAGCTTGACCCCCTAAAGGAATGAGGATTTTACTGTGAATACATTGTTGTACATAATAATATGTCTCATTTATTGGTTCCTAATGTGGATTCCTTTTGGTGAAACACTTGAGAATGATTAACACAGAGGTTATCATCCCACTGGCCTTGAAGAATTGATATGAGGTTATTTAAGTTTAAAGTTATTTGGCAGCAGGCTTACATATATCTTCAAAAGAAGCAGCAATAAACTGCCTTTTTGTCTTTAAAGTCAATGTCTTTAACATTCTAGCACTGAAGTTGAATGCAGGCAGTGCTACTGTTTGGACTGGGAAATGTAGAACTCATTGTTTTATAGCCGTACCAAGCACTTGAAGAGAGTCATTAACATGCCCCTAATTCCCTGGTCACATAAGTTATACTGTTTGCCATACAGAATGACAGTAGCCTGTGTTGTTTCATTAAGCACAAATGCTAGTTATTGAAAATTGCAAGCCTTTGATAACAAGCTAATTAAATGCAGACAATAATGAGTACTAGGTAATTTAACAAGAAAGCAGGGCACAATTTCACTTCCCTTTATCATTGTAACTAGTGACCCCTTGTGATTGAATACTAACAGTGTTTTTAAGCCCTTCGTGTACGTAGATGTTTAAAGTACAATGAAAACAATGATTTTCCCCCATTTTAAAAACTTCTCCACCATGGTTGTAATTTACTGAACAATATACAGAAAAAAAGGAGGATATGTAAAACAAAATAATATCTGTAACTGTCAAAGGTTTATGAACATATGACCATTGTTTCCTAGAACTTTTTATATTTTTCCCAAAACTTTATATATTTTCATATATTGAGAACTTTAACTGCCTTTTTATTGATCCCTTTTCTGTTTCAACTAATATTTTCACTGTTTCCTTTTAACTACTTTATGTTGCATATATGTTTAATATTTACTTAAATACATTCAGTTTTAAATAACAAATATGCTATGAAGCGATAAATTCATCAATTTTTTTCCTGCTCGGTATGTCTGGTCATAATTCTGTATTTATTGAACTGAACAGAGCTATATGATGCCACAGGCTTATACTTTTCATAAGAAAATACCACAGTGTCTAGATAGTGGAAGAACTGTTGCATTATACCTTACAAGTAGAAGCATTAAATGTTTAGTAGGGACTGGAGGCAAAATCGATCTGAAGGTCACCATCTAGCCAGCTCACCTTCTTAAAAGTGTAACTTCTAATCATACACTAGGAGATAGGATGGAAAATTAATTAATTGTCAAGAGGAGTCCTTCAAATTTCAGTTTTCCAGGACAGGTGTCTGTAGCTTTATTAGTGAATGTATTTTTCTTGTGAATAAAGATGTCATAAAAGTAAGTAACTATTTTGATGATGGCTTGTAAAATAAAGTGTAAATTGAAATTTCTGAATGCCATTAATATATTCGTTGAGACAGGTGCAAAAAGGAAAGATCTAGTTTTTGCCAACTAATCATAGTGTCTCCATCATAAGAACGATATGAAACTGGCATATTGCAGCTGTCCATGGCCATCATAATGCATTTATTGCTGAATGCGAACAGAGAAATTCTGCTGAAAAGATTTTAACTAGGGTTCACTTTTGAAGTATCCGGTACATGAAGAAAATTGTAGTATCTTAAATAGAGAGCAAATAAAGCATAGTTTATTCAGTGAATGACTGAACATGTATTTCACAAATCTTCTAGGAAATAAAACAGTAGATAAAACCAATTCATTTTGAGTCCCTAATTTTGGAGGCAAAACTCAAGAAACCTGGACAAAAATGGTTTCAAACATTATCCACACACGTGGTTCTGAATCTTGTATCAGCTTTTGCTGTTACAACTTGATCTTACAAAGTCATGAGACTGTTTTTAATTTATAGCTTAAGAAGTTGGGGTGATTAAAACAAACATAAAGCTACCTCATTTTATGAACATCTGGAATGAAAATGATCAGACACGGTTTACCTGATAATGGGCAATTCTGATGACAGCTGAGTGCATACCATATGCGAAAATGGAAGAAATGCTACATATTGTGGATTCATACATCTTGATGTGTATATCTGCACATTTAAAAGATGTCTTATAGTGTCATTTTTAGCTTGAGCAGTATATTGTTTGTCATGTGTTTGAAAGATAAGCCCATATCTTAACTGCACTATTCTGTACAGTATATAAAATTAATATGCTTTCACTCTGTTGAGGATAACAAACAATGTGTGTCAAAATAGCTAACACTGATTGCTTGAATAAATCTTTCTAGAAGATAGTAAAACCCAATCCCCCCCAATATTTTTTATTGTTAAAAAATGCTAAGAAAGCCACGTAACTAAGTCTAAATTGAGGCTATTATAAGCTGGAGAGAATGTAGCAAGTCAGAAATGCTCTGTGTTACATACGAGACATTGATATTGATTCTCACAATGGTCTATGTATTAGATGGGTATTTTGTGCTTTTATTCAACGATGAGGATATTTTATTTGTCCAAGATTGAACTGAAAATCCTTCTTACCTTTTTACACAACAACAGTAACATAAAAGCGAAGCTGTAACTATAAATGTGGGGAGATTTCAAATCTTTAGGTGTTGCTCTGTTCCTGCAGTTCAGCCTATGTCAAGCCTCTCATAGTCCCCACTTACTTTCCTTATTTTGAACAGCATCGATTTTGAAATGCAGGGTGTTCCTGGTGGCCAGGGAGTGGGAAAGGCAAAGGCCATGGCAGACAAACAGTCACTTCTTGTGTGCTTAATGGACAGAGGACTGGCTAGAAAACCCCAGCTCTGGAAGAGAGGTTGTTCGGATGCCCAGCCTTTTCTGTTCTTTTCTTCTTCCTCTTTCCTGAAGTCACGCCTGTGCCATCTTTGTCCTTTTATGCTCGGAGTGGGGAAGGAAGGAAGATTAGAAATGACAGCTGTGCCTGTAAAATAGTTGACGTGACTGAAGCAACGTGCTCATTGTGGGCACCAACCCCCTTCCTCTCTCTCCCCCAACCATTGACATTCAGGGAAAAAAAAACTCTGAATATCTCTCAGTATTTGTGTGTGTGATAGGAATACATTGGAAGCTGGGATTTCTACTTTTAATTATGGACAGGCAAAGATGAAAGAGAAAATAAGTAGGCTTGTCTCGTGCATCTGAGTACATGTATAAACATGTGTGTTTGTGGGGATGAATAACAAAGACTTGGCCAGTAGGTGTTTTTTTTCCAGACAAGGAAAAAATCGTGCTGTATTTTCAGATGTTTGATTGAGGTCGGAGCGAGAGACAGAAAGCTTTGAGGAGGGATGGCAGGGGAGAG
This sequence comes from Lepisosteus platostomus, assembly GCF_059453375.1. Lineage (NCBI taxonomy): Eukaryota > Metazoa > Chordata > Actinopteri > Semionotiformes > Lepisosteidae > Lepisosteus > Lepisosteus platostomus. Next base: position 44,836,455 of record NC_142614.1, on the reverse strand, counting down.
AGCAGGCAGACAAAAAGCTGAACCTGTGCCAAAAGGCAACTGCCGCAGCAAGAGGAAAGACTCTGCAGTCAGATTAATATTTGCAATGTGAAATGGGTTTTATAGAGCAGGAGACCGTGCGGGTGAATAGTGAAAGGATGGGCTGTGCATGTTGGGGGGGGGGCAGTGATGTTTCTTTGGACAGTAGTCTCAAATATAAAACATTTCCATGAAATTCTCATCCTAAAACACCTACTGGCCAAGTCTTTGTTTTTTTGGAGACAAGTGTTTTGTTTTTCTTCAAACTATCATTTTGTTTTCGTATGGCTGTCTTCACTTCTGGAGCAGCAATGGATTCAATCATAGTTTTGTTTGATTTTTTCCATGTCAATCATCTTCTGTGATTGGACAAATAAGACAATGTACCTGTTTTGTCTTTGTTCATAAACTAGTCACAGTGCCCAAACAAGTAAGTAGGTAGCAAACTGTTTTTCTGTACTTAAGATGTCCTGTTTTTCTCACTATTCATGAGAGGTGGGGAGGGAGTGGAGCTTGATTTTGGGTTTGGCTTTTAACGTAACTTTAAGTTCCATTTCCTCATACGCTTGATCTGGGAATGATAGGGCAGAGACCTGCAGTTAAGGCTCTCACTTTTATTTAAAAATGAATGTAGGTATTCCTGTTGTATCAGATCCAGGCCTTTGAATCAAAACTATTTCTATTCTGTTCAAAATTTGACATCAAATTTACAATCGGCAAAACAAGAAGGTTTCTGGGGGGGTGTTTTTGGATTCATTTATAATCTCTGCCTAGTCTCAGGTTCAGATAATTTAATTTCAATTGAGGTATTCTACCTTTCCATTCTCATTTTTTGTCGCCTTTAAAAAGAACTTCAGTAAAATCACAAATCCTTGTGAGGTCAGAAGGAGGACTGAGCAAGATTGTGAAGTTAAACTTTAATTGAAACAGTTATTCAAGTTATTTAAAGCATAGCAAAGTGCACCTACTCATTCTGATCTCAAATTCACCTCCTGTTAGAAAGACATGAAAGCAATATCCTTCTTGATGCATGGCCCATCAGAAGGATATAGGTTCCAGGTGAATCCTTAGTCCCTCTTATCATGCTGAACTTTAGCATGATGAGAAGTGTCTTATGAATCCTCTGAAGAAATTCAAAAAGTACTTTGCTACATTTGGGGACAGAGCAGTGTAAAGGTCATTTTGCTCATAATCTCAGATCTCAAAAGCTGGTTTGTTTTTCTCCTTTTCAATTAACGTTGGGTGGTGTTGGTATTATATCTGCATGCAGAGGGATTATAAACGTAAATGAGAAACAAAATGTTAGTGAAACATTTTACCATCTAAGAGTGCAGTTATTACCCAAATAGAACCTGGAAAGCACCATTCAGGTCCATTGTCAATCAAACAATGTTTTGATTTCAGTTGGCATAAGGAATGCTTATATAATTATGATTAATGGAAATTGTTTCTCTCTTGTTATGTATAATATAGAAAAAAATATCATTTTCATTGACATCTTAGTTAAGATTCTAAATGGTTTTATCAAACATTTCTTTAAATATTGTATATATTCTGTTTTGTTCCATAGGAAGTTACTGTAGGTTTGCCTGACAAATGGATGAACAAATTGGATATTGGTGAGCAAAGCCAGATATAGGCAAGGATTCAACCACTTCATCTAGATGAAAAGAATAGGTTGTAAATCTCTGTAAACATGTATTACAAGCTTGCTGTCCACTGGGATAGATCCATTATTCTCCAGAAATATCCAGCTGAAGAGAGCAGTCAGTTGAAATCAGATCTGAGTAAATTAAAGATGTGGATATTATTACAAAGGCAGCCATGAGCCTGAGCTCATATTCTCCATTAGTCCTTCAGAACAGCAATTACTTTATCCAATCGCGGGTTACGGTCTAATTTATTTAACACAATTATCGCTCCTATCCAAATGGTAGCTTAGACATTTTGCCTGACTGTAGCTGATGCTTGCTCATTTCCTTCAGCTTGCCACTGTTTTCTCTTTTCTTGCTACTTGGACTTTTATTCTCACATTCTCATTTACTTTTTGTTTCCTCTGTTACCCAGTTAGTAGCATTCTGCTCAATATAACTCACATTTCCCCTCTTGTTTTTTTAATTATGTGCTGATTATCTCTGCCCGTTTTACAGTCCTTTTTTAAATGTATTTTCGGAACACGTCTGAAACGGCACGTCTTTATTTAGCCTCTTCTGTTCTTTCCTGCATCTTTTTGACACTCTGATTGAGAGGCATCCCGGGTAATTGGAGAGAGCCTTTCCATATCAGATGGATGTCACCCAATCCCTTCATTTGTTTCTTCTGCTCATGTGTCTCATGACTGAATGGAACTAACACAGGCGTTGTCAAATTAACCAGCAGTTCTATTCACCTGCTGCTTTTCTGAAATTGTTTCCAGTGACTGACTTACAAATACTGTAATTTGACCAATTAGTTCAACAGTTCAAGGAGCATCACCAATGATCAGAGGGCAAGGTGGCCTGTATGTGTTGTATTCCATGTACTTCTGTAGTCAAGCATGTACCTTTGTGTACCTTTTTTTCTTTTAAAGCAACACTTGGGAGAATTGACACTCATTGTCACTCAGCAGGAACAGACTCTCTTCGGTCCTAAAGAAAATGAGCATTGTATCTTAGTTATTTATTGGCACTAAAAATCAAATGCGGTAGAAGAATGTCAATAGGTGCTTCTTAGACTTTTTGATATATATACTGTATGCAGCCTAATGTGTACTATATCCTTAGGAAAAGTCTTCACAGTAATTCTTCACCACCACAGCCTTTCAGATTCTTGGAATCAGAGAATTGTCCACTGGACAATTCCATGTCCATTGTGCAATATTTCTTTGATTAGAGTTTTTACTGTCCTTTTCACAACCTATATAGGACATACAATTAGTTTTTCGCTAAGACCTCTAAAATAAATTGTTTGACAGCCATTGGGAAACGTACCAATAATAAAACGTTACCCTCAACTCCACTGTATTTTAGTTCAACACTTCTTAGACCTAGTATAACAATCGTGCTGTGTTTCTCTCCAGGTTTTGGTTCTTCTTATGTTCCTGTGTATTTTGAAACATTAGGGCAGCAAAGTCAAAACTATTTTTTTCTTTAAGGCAATTTGTATTTATGATCATGAGACTTTATTCTACACTCAGAAATGTACTTAAAGTGAATGTGTGTCAGTGCTTGTGGTCACATGAATTCACTGGCTTGGACACAAAGTATAGTTTTGTTCCAGTATGATCAAATGTATGCATGGGTAATCACCTAAAAATAAAACCTATCACCTGTTCATGCAATGCACAAATATACATAAACGGTTTAGGTTCACACTGAGGAGTGAATCTAGGTGTCGTTGCAGGTTGATTAGTAAGGCAGTCCAGGCATCGTGAATTGAAACAATGGAACCTGGGTGGCAATCAACATCTAAGTGGATATCACGCACAGTTCAGGGTCAGGCAAAGAAGGTTAGCAGAATGTACTGATAGCTATTTTTGGTGGTTGTGACTCACGGTAACCCTTAGTTACTGAACACACGCACTTGGTGGTCCAGCACGTCACTGGCTGACACTCATTATACCAGGAATAAACGAAAAGATGGAAAGGGAAAAAAGTGAACTCTTGCTGTTAGTGCTTTCGAAATCCCACCTCTTGTTATCTGAGTGCTTGGAGGTTAATGCTTCAGCTCTTCAGCCTGTTTCATTGAGTTCTTTTTTTATTTATAAAGGCAATTCTGCTTGCTGAATTCTGCTTACAGTAGACATTTTAAGCCTTCAGCTGCATTCAAGTCTTTCTGAGTCAACTGCTCAGTAGTTTTGCCAGACCATATTCTGTTTTGAGGAAGATAGTATGGTATAATTTAATGAATGTTTTTTAATTTATTTAGATGTAGGTTTTGATTTTGTAACCTTTTTCAGCCTCTGCACCCTCCCTGGTGTACTGTCCCATCAGTTTATCTACAAACTATGTGCGCACACACAAAGCATTTAGTGGATGCCCTTCCAGTTACACATGGAGTTTCCAAGACCGTTAGCCAGATACTCCTGTTGCTTGGTCCTATTTTAGTAGTGCTTACTAAGCTGCTTTGGAATGGTTATACTCTGCTTTTTATTTTTTATCCATTCCCTCTTAGGAGAATGTAGAGATTCCTGTTTTGTATATGGTTGCATTTGCCTTTTTAAAGTTTTGTTTTACAGAATGTTAAACTGCTACATATTGCAGTGCCACTTTATTTTTGCAGAATGCTGTAGCTGTTTCAAATTACCAGTATGTTGCATTTATCAGTAAGTAAGGCTGTCATTTCAGAAGCTTGCAATCTCACCCTTTTAAATCCTTAATGTATATTTTTAAAGCATTTTTTTCTATTTGTTTCATAATCAGTAGTAAAAATCAAAGTGGTCCTCGAAACAAAAAAATGTCTTCAAAACAAGTATTTCAGGAGATTGTAAGTGTATAAAAGCTTGTGTGCTTTACTGTTAGAATAGAGTTTTCCTGACCTCCCTAAAGCTGCTGTATCCTGCACTGTATTTCAGTTTAGATGCCATAGTCCTTAAATACATTAAAAGTTTCCTTTTAAGAACGGACATAACAGCTATTGGAATATCCTGTTGAGTTCTACACATAACAGCAAGTAAAATAAAACTTTTGTCAAATGTCACCATTTTTTCCTTGGCTATTTACAGTTTCATTATGCTTAATAATTATTAATAATATTAATAATAAGTTCCTTTTATACACCTGTATTTCCAAAACATGTTTCAGTTGCATTGCATGTTTGCATGAGGTAATGGTTTTGGCCCTAGAACAGCAGTGCCTCAGTCCTAAAGCTTATTGAATATCTTAATTCTTGAAACATTATAAACCATACCACTTTATAATAAGATGTCGCAAAAGGAGATAGAAATTACTCAATCTGCTTTAAACTTTCTGTTACTTAATGGTTACCTAGATTGTACATTAGAAAGAATTAGTGGCATTTTTATAAGATAATTAACACCTTTCACATAAAGATTATGTAATGGCTGCAGTGTTGTTTTTGAGAGAAGAGGCTATAATGCTACTTAGTGAAATTTAGCAGCTGCTGGTAAGCTTTGGCACACAGAGTTTGAGACCATATCCTAAGGGTTTGGGGAGACCATGAATTCCTTAAAGGATTATGGGATTAAGAAGCTGAAAGGTGATGCAGTTTCTCAGAGACCGAAAATAAAAAGAGCAAGACCTGCAGTGTGGAGATCTCCTGTTAATGCATCTCTCAACGGCACTCCTTTTAATTAAAAACCACTGATTGAAAGATACTGGGAAGGATTAGGCACTTGGAGGTCTCCAGCACAGCACTGCTGCAGAGCACACAGCTCCCTCCACCACACTTCCCTTGGCCTTCCTGACTTTTCACAGAGCTTACTGGGAATTTTACAGCCAAGCGTGACTGCATAGAATGTTCAATGCAGATAAAATGTCCTGCTGCTGCATGCTCTGAGGAGGCGGCTTAATGAGTTGTCACTTAGCGATTACAGCTGAGAAGATGGAGCGAGAGAGAGCATGGTACAGTATATAGTGGTTACATGTACTCTCGATTGTCTCTTTCCTCTTTACATCTTTTTGATTCACACTAGGTTATTTGAGAAAAGCAAATACTTCATTTCGTAGCCTAGAGGCCCGGTGGCTTTTAATTGTTATCACTTGCCAGTAAATGGTGGCAAAGAAGGTCTTCTCTGAATTTGTAACTATCTGAGGTTCTGAGAACATTCCTTATAAGCAATTGTGTGTTGATCAGAAAGTAAAAGACTTGTCAGAAAACCACTAACCGCTTCCACTGTCTGGCATTATTGCTTTAGCTGCTTGGACAACATGGTACATGGTACCCTGCACTAAATTGCCTGGCACCAAAATTCTTCAAAGTTGTCATCCTTCATTATCATGTAATATAACATCCTCAAGCAACATTCAGAATCTGAAGACTTTTTTTTTCTCTTTGTAGTTTTGTTGACACATTCGTTGGCTAATTTATCTTGGGCAGTTTTTTCTAATGTAATGAGCAGAGGTCACAGTAGAACTTTATCCCTTTTACATTTAATGCCATTTTTACTGTGTGAGCTAAACACTGCTGGACTAGAAACAGTCCATAATTTGTAGGTTTGCAGTGATTCATGCTATGGCAGCACATACTATATAGACCATTTTATGTTTAGCTGAAGTATTATTAGAACAGTATTTTTTAAGGTTGATGGAAAATATTTAATTCCTGTTAGAAATACTCTTTGTTTTTTTTTGTTTAGTCAAATATTTTCACTTTCATTTCTGCCAGCAAAGCGTTCTGGAATCCCTGCTTGTTACATAAGCATCTAAGTTTAATTTTCCAGGCATCTAAACATGTCTGTTATTGGTGTCTGCTATTTAAAGGTTAGTTTTTCTTTATCATACTATATTTATAATTAGATTATCTTACCCATGGATTGATGGATAATATTAAGACTATGAAACGGAGATAATAACTAGGAGTTAAATAAGCATCCCATGTACTTTACTAGCCTGCTATTCATTGACCTAGCCCAGACACAGATCTCTCAGTATCAACTGCTGAATTCAATATAAGCTTCAGGTGTTCAAGATGTTTAGTACAGTGAAATGATAATCTTGCCTTTTCTTTCTCTTGTTTGGTAATGTCCTCATCCTTAGAATTTTAAAGGCTTTCTTTACAACTTCATATAAGAATGTAGTTTTCACTACTTGCATTGAGTTTGGGCTGTAAAATCCATTTGACTTTTTACATTTTTTCTCAAGAATTTTATAGCTCTGAGCTTATAACTAAATATTGAGGATGGAGCAATTCTCAATGGGACAAGGAATATGTCTTAAAAATTTAAATTGACTTGTGGGTATGATATGACAGAGTCTGTTAGCTATATATTTTGAATCTTGAATTTACATTTGGAACACCTTTGAATAATATTTTAAATGGCAAGAATTCTCCCCTATTTCTCTGTATTAAAATTGAACTTGTGAAGTTGCAGGTCATTTTTGAAGCAGAGCTACTTGTGCTACCAGACTGAATAAATGCCTTGTGCACTTTTCTTAGCGCATGAAATTTTAGGGGCCAATAGGACCATATCACCAAGATAAAGAACCCTCTGCGAAGCTTAACTGTAACCACAGAGGAGAAAAGAAAACTTCAAAACGTCTTTTATGCTTCAGGCTCAGCTGCAAAGCTGCAAAATGGAAGCTGACCTGTGCTAAAAAACAAAACTGCGGTTAAACTTCAGGACTGGTTTGTAGCTCTTGGCTTTCAAAAACAGGATGATTTTACAAAACATGCATGTGTGAGAAGTACAAGACATTACTCATTTCACTACCCATGCTTAATAACCGTAAAACCACCATTTCTTTCTGTACTTTTTGTTCTAATAAATAAATAAATTAACTATTACCACCTTCTATGTCATCAGTAAAGTAATCTATCAAACCTTCACAGACTCCTAGATGGTATTGCTTTATCTGTTGTTGTTTTTTGCACATGCACTTTGCCCATGTGTTCTGGATTTTAAGATGGAGCTGACCCATATAAACAATGTCAATCCGAGCCTTTCTCAGTGAAGGCACTTCCATTTTCACTTTGTAGGACAAACATTTTCTTAATGAAAGTGATTAACAGTAATAGACAACTTTCAAAAGCAAAGCAGCCTTCGCAGTGCAGTGACTTTGACAAGTCAAATTGCTCGAATGCAAGGAGATCTGCATTTTGTTTTTCTTTTGATTGTTTAAATACAGGACAGCTGCAAATTAAGTAAACCTTTCCAAGAGTTGTACAAGTATTTTATCTTGGGATGAAACTGGGGAAATTATCTGTCCTGATTGTTCAGTGATGTACTGGCATTCCATACCAGAAATTGTCCTCCAGGATGGGAATAGTTTCCTAATATTAAAGGATGCATGGAATCTGATCTGTTCCACACATTCTGACATCCAATATTATATTGGATTTTCCACTTCAAAACCATGCTGCACAACAATGCTTCTAGTTTTTGGTAGGTTTTTACCAATTGTGTGGTTTGAACATCTCGGCACACAACACTGGGCCCTGCAACCTGGCAGTGAAGGGGAATCAGGACATTTTGGCAGGTTCTTCTAATCTTCCCACCTGAGCTGCTCGTTTTTAGCACTTCACAGGTTATGCTGCCCTGTACAGGTGGTTCAGCATTGATTGGAGGAGGAGGAGGCACAGCCTCCACAACCTCCCCACGAGTCTGCATGCACAGTCAGCTGGTGACATGGCCTGGTCTCAAACCAGTGACACCTGGATCATAGAGCCCAACTTGTATTGTATGACTTTTTCCACCTAATGATTTATGGAAATGCTGTTTATCACACTTTGTTATTCTCATTATCCAAACCAAAATTGAATAGGATAAGCATAATTAAATATGTATTCATGTAGTGCATGACACAGTGGTGCAGTTGCAGTGCTGTGCATTGCTGCCTTGCAGTGCTGGGGCTGTGGATTCAATTCCTAGCCTGGAGTGCTCTGGTTGCCTCTCACAGTCCAAATGCATACTGGTAGGCTAATTGGCTTCTGGAAGAAAAGGGTCTGGTGTGAGTTTGTGTGTGTGCCCTGTAATGGACTGGCATCCCATCCAGGCTGTACCCTACCTTGCACCTGTTGATTGCCAGGATAGACTGTGGCTCCCACGTAATCTTGTGTTGGATTAGTTAGAAAATGGGTGGAAGGGTTATTCATGTAAATGTGAATATGCAGGTACACATAATTCAAATACTCTCTCTTTGTGTGTTTAAACGTCTAAAGGAAGAAAAAAAAACAGTGATTATCTGTGACCATATCTCTCTAATGAGACATAGGGATGATGTCAGAATATTTGAATGCAGGGGTGATTTTTTCGTTGCTTCAGATTTCTGAGAAAAGACTAGGCTGTGCATTCATTATATTAGCATTTATGCATTCCTGCTTGTGAAAATCAAGATTATCATCTGAGGGAATAACATATTGCTGAAAATAGAAAACAAATCTGATATGAAAAGTACATTTTAGCATTGTGTATGTAATATATTGTTGGGAATCATCTTTCTGACACTCATTAACCAAACATCATACTGTCTTAGTAGTACATATTCCCTTTCCACTTGTCCACCTGGAGCCAAAAATCACCAGTACTGAGAAGTGTTGTTCAAAACATAACTACAAGTTCTCATTTTCCTTCATGATACCATAGTAATTGCCATATGCAAGAAATTACAAAACATATCAACTCATGAAAATGCGTTGTTCTACAATTAAAGCTGTTTTTGTTTGTTTCCCATCACTACAGCCACCATCTCCAGTTTTTTACATTCTATCTCAGAGTTTCCCGAATCATTGGATTTTCCAAGCCTTTTTGTTTCCCCTTTTTCTGTAATCCATCTGGGTTTGGTACTCACTAAATGGTCTATATCCAGTTGCCCCAGCCACTGATGTATTCTCTTACAGATTAATTGAAACATCATCATTTCTTCTTTCCATTCCTTAAAAATGGTTTCTAATATTCTTCTGATATTAATGGTGAAGTGCATCTAGCTTCTAAGTACCTTTGCAATTGGCTGTGTTTCAATGAGTTGCATAGGTATGCTGATTACCTTGTACACATTGAGTCTGGTCTTGAGAGAGATGTTTTTCAGTTGCCACAAGTTTTAAATTTTCCAAAACTGGCGTTTGGCTGTCTATTTCTTATTCTTACTATTGTGGAACTGCCAAATATCAGTCTACTTCAGCCTCAGATAATCAGTATGACCTGAGGAGCATCATCTTACAATTTAAGTTTTTAAATAGGTTCCAGGATATTTGTCTGACATCTGATGAGTTGTATGGTGCCTGATAACATACATTTGCTTTTACCTTACAAGCAATAACAAACCTACTAACAATTTCTTGTAAAGTTAAAGACACATGCAAGAAGAAAACATTACAGTCTTTGTTTCTGAATGTTATTTATATATTTATAATATTTTTTAATAATCTTCAACTGTGTCTAGATCTTTAACATCTATCCACGTCTCTGTGGAAAGATGATTCAAAATATACAGTTGCATAGTAAGTCAGTAATATTACCTCACAAAAAGATACATTTTTGATGATGCATTTGTATTGTTTGCTATTGGGACTGTCCTAAAAATAGGGCCCCAGGTGACTAGTGAGTTTCTGCTATGCTAGATAAGAAACCAAAATAAAAATTAAATTTGAACATGCAGTGGAGATATCTAAAGGCTAGTTGATTAGTGCTTTATTTTGATGATATTTTCACTGATGTTTCTAGATTTGGCATTTTGTTCAGCCAAAGATAATGATTATGATTATCAATAATGTTTTGTCACCATTATAATTTCACTACAAGAATGATCATGATGATTAACTTTTGTCCCAACCCAGAAGAGTCCTAGGGAACTTGGTCTATTTATGGGCACTATTGTTGTCCAGATATAGGCACTCCCTAGCTTACATCACACTGTACTTTCATGTCATCTTTACTTAAGACCACTGTAAAGTAAATGAAAAATGTTGATTTGTGATTTAATTTTTTGTGATTATTTTTTAAAGATTCAAATGTAGGTGAGAACTAGTTATACTTACACAGTACCTCCTTAAATAACATATTCTGTGTAATTCCAGAGTTTTTATTTTTCCTTAACTTAACTTAGTAAATATTTAATTCATGAATGATTTTATCTCATTTAATTTCAGAATGTTGTGTAAAATGTATTGAAAATGTGTTCACTTGAGCTTGGCAGTGCTTTGGTAAGGTGTCATGAGTCCAAGTTATGTAAAATGTGACTTAAAGTACAGTTTCTAGACCCAGATTCTTACATAAATTGAGGGCTGTATTATGGATAATACAGTATATATATATCCACATATTGCTTTATACTAAACAACATTTATACTTTGCTTATCTTTGACGTTTTGTAGTATTGAGATGTCAAGATGTCTTTAATAATATATGTTTTTTTGTTTTTATTTACAAGTAAATATGATACAGAGGCACCTGGGCATACCTTTATATTTAATTTACAGATTGGCTCTGATTAAAATATGAGTGATCAGATACATTGGAAAATAAAATATGTGCCTTCCTATACCCTATGTGTCAGAAAAATATTATATTCAATAATCTGGGTCTTGATACAGTTGTTAGCATTCTTGCCTATCTGTAAGGAAGTTAGAACACTCATTTTTTCTTTATTTTTATTTGTTCTCTCCCGAAAGTTGATACTACTTGGAGCTATAATACATACTTTTGAAAATGTGTGTATAAATATCTGTGTTGAAAATAAGACTGAATTTTTTTTTCTTAATACACAGGGAACAACTCATATTTTAATTAACCAATATTTACCCAAATTAATTTACTGACTAGTGCTAAAATCAATGCATTTCCTGTGTGATCATATCATCACACTAAATTAAAATGGTTTCTGTTGATGTCCTACCATTCTGAACCATCATATTGCTCAATTCACAGTGAGGTTTTTAGGATTAAATACGTACGACAGAAACATATAAAGTCTACCTCTAGAGACAAAAATAATGTCTCAATGGCTCAAGATAGCATTTACATCAGAACACTATCTGCAAATAAAATTAACTGCACACTGACAAGATGTACTTACGTTCTCAGTTGTGCTGGGAGTGCATTTGTTAATGTTTTTTGTTGTTAGACTTCTCTGTTTTCCATAGATCACATTTCAAAATCCCAGTTGATATGTCATAGTTGAGAATAGTTTTTTTTATTTACTACATTTGCTGTGTAAACTTACAGAAGTGCTTATTTTCTTCTGTCTCCATAGATCTATGAGAAGTCTATCAAGCCTACTGAACAAAATGAAGGTGAACACCCTGTAGACTTTCTTGGAGAATCCATGAAACCAAAGCACCAGCCCAGAAGCACTCAGCACCAACTCGATTGGTCAAAAACACCAGTGGGGGGAACAATCTCCCAGGGCAGTCTGACCGAAACAGAATCTAAAAGAGAGCCAACTGTAGTTAACAAGAGTTCTTTTCCAGATTCTGCAAATGGTCTTGCCAAACCACAGCAAAAAAAGGTCACTGGGAGCCCATCTGTAACTCACTTCAGTACTGGATTGTCCGGCCAAGTGAGTGGCTCTCTAGGTCAACCAAGCTCCATAGCTAGTATGCCACAGATGCCCAACCAGTCAGAAAGTAGTCGGATGATCCTCAACTCTTTAAACAAAGATAGAGTGGTACAGGAGGCAGCTGAGCCAATATTTGGAAACATTAAGAGGAAGTATGGCAGGAAGGACTCAATGAGGAGTCTGGTAGCTCAGAACCCAGAAGCACAGTGGGGCAAAAAGGCTGAAAAAGATTTTGATGCTAAAATCCCAGAGACTATAAAAGAAAAAGAAGTGCATGAACCTGAAAAAACAGCAGAATCACCCTGTGGGAACAGTGAAAGCTCTGGAAAGGTTCTGGAGAAGGAGGGAGACATCATACCAGGAGCTGTTCCTCTGCAGATAGAAGACTCTAAAGGTTATCCTGGGAGAAAGAGACGATATCGACGATCATTCAAAGATCAGCTTCCTGTGGAGAATTTATTGGAAGAAATTCAGAGTTCTGATTTGGCTGAGAAGAATGATGTAGGCAACAGAGGTCTGCCTGAGCCAAAAGCTGCCATTATCAACAAGACTGAGTCAAGAACATCTAAACTGATGGAGAAAGAAGGACCACATGAGGCAGATGAAGACAATACAGTGTCTGTCACTGAATTCTCTGAAATATGTAGAAACAGACTTCGAAAGCCAGTGCCTGTGGTGAGACCTAAAATGGTTCTTGATTCAAACCAGGCTATAAACAAGGAGGACAATGATAAACTACCAAAACCAAAGGCCAAGGCAAGGTGGTCTTACATCAAGTCCAAAAATTGCAGCCTCCAGAAAGATGACAGCAGTCCAGCAGCAGTTGTTGCAGAGCCTCCTTCAGCCTATCCTATTACACCCTCCAGCCCACTATACACTAATACTGACAGCTTGACAGTTATCACACCTGTGAAAAAGAAGCGTGGGCGCCCAAAAAAGCAGCCTCTACTCACGGTTGAGACCATACATGAGGGAACTTCTACTAGTCCTGTAAGCCCTATTGCTCGGGAGTCACCTGGCTCTTTGAAGAAAAGGAGAAAAAAACGTAGTTTGATAAAGCTGGTGCAAATTGCTGCTGCAAATGCATCCCCAGCTAACCAGATGAAGCTTAATAAAAAAGTGGGCAATTTAGGGATCCTGGATAAGAAAACCATAAGGACAATTAACAAGATGAAAATGGTAAAGAGGAAGAATATATTGAATGAGATTTATAGCAATCTGGCTCTGCAATCAAAGGTTCCCAGGTCAAATGTTGTTTCAACTATGGCATCAACTATTGAGGCCCGTTTGGGTAAGCAGATCAATGTGAGTAAACGAGGGACTATTTATATTGGCAAAAAGAGGGGTAGAAAACCTAGAGCTGAGGTGCAGGTCCAGCAAGATGAGCACAAAACCAGTGATAAGCACCCGGTGCCTGTTCCTAGCCAGTTTGAGAACCCAGTAGTGCCTTGCAATCCACAGCCCACAGCTGGAATGCCTTCTCCCAGAGCTACACAGCCTTCTGTTGCCCACGCTGCTGGAACTGGTGGGCTTCTCTGCCCTGCCACAGCAGACACCAGCCTGCAGGAGCTGAAGACCATGCCAAATCTGCAGCCTATTAGTGCATTGCCCACTAAAGCCCCCAAAGGCTTACACAGCAGCAATTGGAAACTTTCTCCACCTAGACTCATGGCGAACTCCCCTTCTCATCTGTCAGAGGTAGCTTCCCTCAAAGAGGTAACATTGTCTCCTGTAAGTGAGTCTCACAGTGAAGAGACAATCCCCAGTGACAGTGGGATTGGCACAGACAACAATAGTACGTCTGACCAGGCTGAGAAAGGCCCCGCATCTCGCAGGAGGTACTCTTTTGACTTCTGCACCCTTGAGCCTTCTGAAGCTGCTGCACTGGAGGCCAGCAAAAAAGCCAAGAGAGGGCACTGTTCCAAGCATGTAACAGCAGTAGCAGTAGACTCTTACCTAGCCCATGAGAGCCTGAAAAAACAGAAGCATCGCCGTAAGCGCAAGGGTCTGCAGAGCCGAGATGATCTTCAGTTTCTGGCTGACCTTGAGGAGCTTATTGGCAAGTTCCAGGTCTTCCGCGTCTCCCATCGGAGCTATAGCTTCTACCACGAGAACTCGTATCCTAGCATCTTCCGGATAAACTTTGACCACTACTATCCTGTGCCGTATTTTCCTTATGACCCACTGCACTACCTTCGCAGGAACTCTGAGATGAAGTCTAAGAAGAGACGTGGCAGGCCGGCCAAAGCCAATGAGCCTATGACGAAGATGCCTTTTCTCCAAGGGTTCGGCTACCCGATCCCCAGTGGCAATTACTATGCACCCTATGCAATGCCTTATACGTCGATGCCTATTGCCACCAGTATGATGAACTTGGGTTACTATGGTCAATATCCAGCTCCTTTATATTTGTCCCATACTCTTGGGGCAGCAACGTCTCCTTTTATTAGGCCAGCAGTCCCGCCACCCCAGTTTCATTCTGGTGCTCATGTAAAGTTGACTGCTGCTGCCAAACACAAAACCAAACACAGCTCCCACCAGATGCCCTCTTCTGGCATGGATGAAGCCCAGTCGTCTTTAGTGGCTCCCAAAGTTGGTGCCAGCAGCTTGCCAAGTGGCCGCCTCCACAAACGCAAACACAAGCACAAGCACAAACACAAGGAGGATCAGCTCTCGAGCTCCCAGAGGGAAGACCTAGGCGGACTCTTCAGTGGAGCAAAGAACCCCAGCTATTTGAGCCTTCTGAGCGAGAGGCTTGGGATGCCTGACAAAGAGCCTTCTTTGCCTAAACATAAAGACAAGCAACGGAACCAGCAAAGCACAGACACTCTGCAAAGAAGTTCCAGGAACATCTTTGAGGTTGATACCCTCTCTACCTTGTCCCTCTCTGATTCACAGCAATGGAAACGCACCCGCGAACGAACTGAATCTGCAGGTGACTTCCACAATGCCTGCACCCGCCAGCATGCTGAAACCATTAGGACCAGTTCTGACCTGTTTGGGGAGCTGCAGTCTGCTAGGGATGGTGAATCTGGCATGAACAGTCGAAGACGGAGTCTGGAAAGCTTTGGGATATACAGGGAGCAAAACATTGTCCCATTTAAGAATGGCAGGAAGGAGAAGGTGCAGCAGATGTATAATTGCCCGAGTCCTTCATTGACAGGTAAAATTTATTTTTAATACTCAGACTATTTATTTTCTTTAGGTGCTTGTATTATAATACATTTCTCATGTAAGATTCATTATGATATTATGTACAATTATTATTATGGTTTTAGCTTTTATGCCATCAATTTACTCCACAACTCTTTTACTTGAATATGAACTAATGTGAATTAAATTGTACATTTTAGGCAGAATATGGATAAGGTGTTAGCTTGGCATCTTTTAAATTTGATGTGCGGTTTTAGTATTGATTTGCAAATAATTAAATATTAATTACTATATTGACTAATGTACTTTAAATTTACTGTACTATGCTGTCTTATTTTGAAATGTCACCTAACGTTCCCTCACTCAATTAAAAAAAATGGTAATAGAATATATAACAAAATATTAATTCACCACTGTCACTAAAACCTTGAAAAAGAAAGGTTAGTTGGTCTTTTCACTGTTGTCTTTTCCAAGGCAATTAGAATAAATGAGCTTAGCATGAAAGTGGTTTAGATTTACATTAATACATTTACTAGGCTTACACCCTTTTTTTTGCTTTAATATTTAGTCTGCATTTTAAGTATTCTACTGCAATCATCTGTTTCCTCACAGATGTTTTAAATAAATCATCCACACCTCACAGCACTTTGTTTCAGTGAAATTACACAAAATTAAATGTTAAATTTGCCCAGTAACAGTTCTGCACAATTCTGCACAAAAGGATTTCACATTTTTATGTTTTTTTTATCCTGCAGATAAAACAAACAACAAAAATTAAAGACTTCTGAGTCCAGTAAAATTGCATGTATTTAAAGCATCGTAGCAGGTAAAATTAAACAATTGTAAACCGAGGAAGACAACTATGATATCGACATTACTTTTTTTTCTCTCCTACCAGTGGTCTACTAGAGATATATTATTAACACATTTTGATTTATTTTCTACAGACGTGTAATAAAAAAAGCTCCTTGTGTTAAAAGAACTGGAAAGCAGCCAGCAGTTTAATGAATCCGGCCTACTCCACTGAAGGGAATTGGGAGCCCTGGGCTCAGTTAGATTACATTCCCACTCCCTTGAGGAGGGGGGGGGGGGGGTGAGTCACATTCTGCTTCCCCCACCCTCACCCCCAACCTCCTTGCTTGCTGCTGCATTTGGCAGATCCACCTCTTATCAAAATGGAAGAATTGTTTCTAAAGGAAAAGCCAGCAAAGTAGATATGTTACAGTTGCGCTCTTGACTTGTCATTGAGAAATATGTCAGAAATGTTCATTAATTTGATTTTTTTATAAAAATGCTTTCAAAATTAATTTAAGGAAAGAAACATTAAGTCTTAAATCTTCTTCAAAAAGTTCATTGTTTATTTATTGCATGATAATATATAAAATAAAGAAGGATCTTCAGCCATAAAATGTGCATATTCCTGACTTATCAGTTTATCAGGCTAAAATACTTTGTTTTAATTTGGCAACCAAGGAGTACAAAATAATGCAATTTTTATCCTTTAGAAGTTCATTATCGGTCTAGATCTAGATATTGAATTACTTGTTTAATTTACAGTCCAGCTCCTTATGTAGATGGTATTTGATTTTAATAGACTACTGTCATAACCATAATTTCAGAGGTATGTGTGTACTGTATGACAGTGTTTTCTTTTTAAAAAAATATGTATCCTATAAAAAAAGTACAATAGCAGAAGTGGAAATTTAATGTAAGTAAAATATTTAAGTGTGTATTATTTGATTATTCAAATAAATAGTCATGATGTGACTTTCAAAGATGGAAAATTTAAGACTCATGCAAATGATAAAGTCCAAACGATTGCTACATCTATGGGTAACTTTTGTCTGCAATTATGCCTAATGAAAAAATTAACTTGAATAAAACTGAATGACAGAAGCTATTTTAAAGGAAATTGGAGCAGTGGAGACATAAAGAAGTATTGTGTAAATTAATGTTGCCATGTCACAATGTTGAAAATAGTAACTATACTACAAGGCACTAAAAACACATCAAATGCTATTGGTTCCAATACTATGTTTTGCTGTAAAACAAAATTCTTCTGTAATGAGAAGTGAACACAGAACTCTGTTGTCTTTGCTAACTGAATATACTGTAGATAATACTTTGTTAAAAAAAGCTTGTGAACGATGTATTAAACCATAGCAACATTTGGACAAATGAAAATGGTAAAAATGTTGCGTCAGCTATTAACGTGACTCTGAAACATAGTGTCTTCTAGAATGAAATACATTTTCAAGAGTATAAACTAAATTGACCTAGTAGGAAGCTTTTGAGTTTGTAAGAGCCCACATGTTGCTTTTAATTAGCTGTTTTATATGCAAGGAATAGCAGAGTAAAGCCATTCTAACATTGTTCATCATTTATCGTTTGAACAATTAGAAGAGTGCTTTAATGAACTGTATTGAAGCCTTTTGTTGAGGTAAAATACCTGTTAACATAGTCAAGGAACCTGAAACACGGCTCAATTAATTTATCTTCTTGGTAGAGGGGGGAAAACTGTCTATTGAAAAAGAAAACTGTGAAATGATCCATTATTACAAACTTTCTTCAACACTATTTGCACATGTTGGACTCATTCTCATTTATTTATTTTTATAGAGGCATTTCTGGGATTCCTCTTTTGGAGCTATTACTGCTGTTCATCCGAAAAATCATTGTTTTAGTATTGTACTTAAAATTAAATTTCTTGGTTGTCAGGGAAAATTGATAGGACTTTCCAAGGATAATCAATATTTCTTCATTTACTTCCTTGCATCAAGAGTTCTATATATCATATGTTGGCCTAACAGTGAGCTCCAAAATTTGAATCTGCAGAAAACTGAACTACACCAAAAGGTGACCAAACTTTTTGATGTCTCCCTGTTCTCTTTACTAGATAAATGAAAAGTGGGATTTGCTTTAGGACTGAAACAGTTTTTTTACCGCTGTGCCTTCTACACATTTACAGGTATACTTGTGCAGTGAACTGTTTAAAATAGCAAATGAGTTTTGGTGTTTCAATTCAGGAAACACGTTTTTTAGTACAAATAAAATGAAACCTAGACGAAAGTCCCAGGCAAGAAAGACATTGCAGAAGCTTTTCTTGCAAAAAACTGGGAACTCTGGTTGACGCCTTTGCTGCAGCTCTGTGGTTGAGAGGGAGGTTAAATGTTTCTCTGAGGTCAGCTGTATTGCTCTTTCAAGAGTACTTTAAACCAGGACTGTGTTGTATAACGTATGTAACGGAAATAAGATATTGATTCAAGTACTGGTGGTACATTTGATTTTCAGTTCACACAGTACTTCTGAATTCTCTGCAGATAGCCGTCTGTTTCAGTTCCTGTGTGCACTCATGTCCCCTGAGGTTCTCCTTACTGTCATCTTGTTGTTTGCTCCCTGGAGTGAGCTGCTAAAGATAAGAGTACTGTGCAATCCACCTATTGATGTCTTCGGGGAAGGCTGTGTGAGGTGGAGTGTTAGCAAGAGTTTCAAATAAAATCTGTGGGCCTTTTTTTCCCCCCCACATGGACATGTGTATTTTTGTGTTTTGTAAGCTGCATTAGAAGATCTGGGAAATTTGAATCTTGAAATGCTTTTTTATTTCCACTTGGTTTCTTCACTAAGACTGATGTTTCATGGAAACAGTTTTATGTAAAACGTTAAGCTTTGTATATAATTTCATATACCTATTTGAGACTAAATAAACTAGACAAGTAGAAGGTAAATGGAGTTATTTGGAGAGAAAAATCCAGACTAGTCTAGGGAGAGCTGTTTATCTTTACTTACAGGAAATCATTCCAAAGATTTTCCTGAGCTTTTATAGCTTCTTTCTCATTCAAGCTGTCCATGACCTATTACTCATGACTCATGTTAAAAGACCTTTAAAAACATCTCTCCTGATTACATCCTACACAAGTCTATAGTTGTAGAACCGAGTGGAACGACTGTATTTGTATCCAATTTATTTTTAGCAAGGACAGTAGTGGCTAATGGCTAATCAGTCAGATTGGTACATCAGTTTCTGAGCAGGTTTGATTGCTCTTTTTGAAAACAGGTAAGGTTAAACTTTCATCTCATCCACACCTTGGTGCTGCAGTTAACATTTTTAACCCTATTGTTTCTTGGAAACTTTTGAACATATTTAAATATTAAAATATGAAGTATTCACAACTGTGGGACAATTTTATCTGAGGTTCGCAAGCCACACTTGTACTATTTTAATTATGACCAAAAAAGAGCATGTTATTGAGCTAGAACACCAAAGCGGAGGTGAAAGGTCACCTTTGTTTATCTGTTTTGCTCTCTCAAGGTCAGTAATTGACCAGTGATGTCTCCAAACAAATGATAAGCCATGTGTAATAGAAAATATTGACTCGACCTCAAAGAAGAACTCTGCAGAGTACCTGTCTTTGACCTTTCAATATCTTTCAGAAGTCAATAAAAACATAACTAGAATCTGTGCTTTGACACTAAATTTGTTCAGGGAATATTTTAACCTTGAACTCAGGGCTTTGGTTTCCATGACAACAGGAAGAAGGCCTCTGCATTCAAGAGGGGAGCTAGAGGGAGAGCAGAAGCAAGTCCATAAATCAGTGTCCCTAATGAAAACATGGTGTGCAGGCTGCAGGTAGAGATTTCAGGGGATAAATGGCTTGTGACGGTCCCTTTGAAAATTAATGTCTCTTGCACATGATTTGTTGGCACTGGGGAAGGCTGCATAAGGTTTTTTTGTGTTTAATGGAGGTCAGGGAGCAAGAAGAAGGCTTGGGTTTTGGGGGAAGAGGCAGGCTCACCAGTTCTTTGATTAAAAACAAATGAAAATTCTGTCACATTGCATAGGTCTCCTATGTATTTTTTATTGTTTCCTATTAATGCTTTTAGTTTTATGTATTCTGAGCACCATGAAGAAACTTGCCTACTACAGCCACAGCAATTGCAAAAAATGTTCAAGAACATGACAGTGTTTGTGGTCACCATTGGAAGGATACGGTATGTGACAGCTACTTTGCACCAGACTAAAGACACTTTCTTGAGGGACTCTGTTCAATTCATCTCATAGATCCTGGAAAAGTATGTGTGTGTTAACTGGTCTAGATCCTACTCGTCATCTCTGTCTGCAGGATGGCCAGCAGTTGAGATCCCAAGACGGTAGCACCATAGAGTCAAGCTACTATCTATCATTATCTGCTGTGTTCTATGACAACTAAATACACCTACCCAGATCATCACACTTAGACCTCCCCATCGACTTTGGTTAGGTTTTAGACTTGTGGTCTTCCACATCGTGGGCTGTAATGGAAGTACTACATTTGGCTGTGTTTTAATGTAATGTATTGTTGGGTAGAAATGCCTGGCTGTGAACACCCTATGAAATACCAATTGTACAAAGGCATTGTTGTCTTGATAATGGGGGCTTATTGGCTCTTTTCTTGATTTACACCAAGCTTGACAGGTTACACCAGGCTTGACAGGTTAAAGAACATCATCATGTAAAGTAGACCCATTTAACTCTCAGTAATGAGGTGATTTAGTGCTCATGCAACAAAAGCTTATTTTTTAAACCTAATGTCTCGAGACAAAAAGCAACCACAACATAACATCTACCGTAGAGGTACTCCCTAACTTTCATGAATCCAATTTTCCTTAATAAAAAGTTACATTCGACCTCAGTCTTGTTCTATACTGTAATTTGTTTTACATCTGCAGTACCTGGAATAAGTTTTACTATGTGTTTGCATTGTTATCCCTTTGGTCACGAGTGAAAATCAAGCCAACACTAGGAATTAAGCTATATGAAGTTCTGAGTAACATAATTTCTCCCAATCCTGTCTTCTTGATTTACAGTACTTTTTATTCAAACACTATAGTGGTCTTCCATCTTTTCTACCTTAGAAAGAGTGTGGAGTAGTTAAGTAGAAGCAGGGCAGCGGGATTGCAATCTCCCAGGGGTTTATTGCCCTTAATAATTAACAGGTGCATGCTAGTCCAACTGAGCGAAAACATAGCATTTACTAACAACCCATGTGTTAAAGGACATCCTTTTAGGTCTATCTCGTCCATTTGGGGACACTACAGCACTGTATAGTAATAATAATAATAATAATAATAATAATAACAATAATAATAATAATAATAACAATAATAGTGCACTTTTATAAGCTTAAAGTACTATAATATTTATAATGATCAATTCTAAAAGGGAATGTACCATATAAGAGTGCGACATACATAAGATTGACAACCAATACCACTAACAGAAATTTAATTTCACATAGTATGAAAACTTACCTTTTAATTGTCTAATATACAACATTTTGTAAGTTACATTTTTTCTTATATGAGATGGATGTAGTTTTATAAAGGGAAAAAACAGTGTTAGTGTTTCACAGTGCTCCTCACAGTTCAGCTATTGGACTTCAGACAGATTTGTTTATATTACGATGATGAAAATATACTGTAGCTTCCACTAGAGCCTCCCTTTTTTGACCAGGAGTTAAGTCAACCAATCACTCCTTAAAACTCACTCAACATTTGAAAGTAAACATTTTCATGAAGCATGAAGTTTTGGTGTTATGCTCAAAGAACTCAAGCTGCTAACATATTATTCCATAATATCAAACGAACTGCTGCATTTGACAATGTTGTTCAGATTTACTCCATAATATTTCAATAACACGTATGGTGAAACACTAAAAATCTGTGATTAATGTACTTCTAATAATACACTTCTTATTTCAACAATGAGCTTGAATGTGGCTGTCTTTGAAACAACTTAAAAACTGTGACTGTTTACTTAGCTCCCTGCAATTTAAGCGTTGCGTTTTAGCCAAAAGCAACATAAGCTCATACAAGTCACTCTTTATTTAACAGCTAAACACAGAAAATGAATTAGTGCTTTTGTTTTTAAAACGTGATGTTGTTTCTCACTAGGGACTTTCTGGAAGCAACAGTAAATGATATGCTTACACTGAGGTCATCATCTGCAGTGTTATTTCTGTATTTAGCCTTACAAAAACATCACTTCACAACAAGCAGGTTGTGGTAAATTGCAGTAAAATTGCCTCAGCAGGTGATTCAGCATCCATACTGAATCAATTCTTTGGGAATTTAAGGTACAGGTCAATGAAGGGGTGATTTCAACTGGGATTCAAACATGTACTATAGATAATGCCTCCTTGATAAGTGTGCTGAGTCCATAAAAATGGTTATTAAAAATGTCAAAATTTTGTCCTGTTGTACATTTGATTATTGGCACAATAAATCATTCTAATTTCAAATGGAAGAACTAACTGGAAGAAGCTAAATGCTTGCAAGTTGGGTTTTACTACTTTGATCTTGAAGCTGGATTGTATATTTGTATGTACAGTATGGTTTCGCACCCATATTAACTGCCCATGTTAACTGTCAGAAGGTTTTTGATAAAGTTCCCCCTCAAGGAGTATCTCTTAAATTGTAGGGAGTATGCATCAAGGTAAGGTATGTATTTGGATTGAAAACATATTATTGGATAGAAAACAAGAGAGGTAAATACTCCAATTTGGTTGGTGTGGTTAGAGGAGTACTACAGTGATGTGTATTAGGGCTGTATTTTTTATTAATCTATGTCAATTAGTAGATGTAGATTAACACTGCTGAAGAGGCAAAGGAGATTCATTAGTGAAGATTGATGTGGTGCACATTGTGTAAATAAAGTTTAGTGTGTTACGTGTGGGTAGCAAAAACATAAAGTTACTTATGAAACAGACAAGTCTTTATCCTAACACATCATGTGTATCTTGTATCATTAATGTGGTATAAGCAGTAAATATCTGGTATTATGCCTCAAAGTGTATTTAAAGGGATTATAATCCAGGGATGTTAAATTAAAATCATTCCAGGCATTGTTAATACTTCATTTTTTAATATTTTGACCACATTACAAAATAAGGTATTGTTGCTCTGAAATCAGTCTCGAGAACAGTGACCAGAGACATTCCCACACATAAATCTCCTGCACTGGCAGTCTAAAAGAAGTGAATCTCTCTAGACTTGAAAAGAAGACTACAATGGGACATGATCCAAAAATTCTAAATCCTCAAAGGCATTGACAAAGTAAAGTCAACCCAAGAGTTTCCTTCAGAATCAATAGTGAAACCTGAACCAGCCGACATGAGTTGAAAGTACAACTACGAACAGAATTCACTTAGTTCACAAAAAAGACCGAGTGAAAGTAGCAGAAAGAGAACCCTGATTCTTTAAAGCAACTAAATAAGCTAGATGGGGCAAATCTCTTATCCTTATTTTAAATCTTTTTTTGTATGCTTGTTGTAATTGTTTGGTCTGTAATAGAAAGTGGGCAAGCTTTTAGACAAGAAGACTACAGACACATAAGTGGATTGCAGTTACACAGAGAGCCACGTAACTGTGCAATCTGAGAAATGTAACAATTTATCTTTAAACTAGGACAACATGACATGAAACACCACAGATGGCTGCATTATAGAATTGTATATTAGTTTATTTTAACCATCTTAAGAGTGTTAAAGCTTACACTTCTATCTTCACCATCACCTGACCCCTTTTCTTGCTTTTAGTGAACCTTTATTACTTTTTCTTGAAATAAGGCAAGGACTGAAACAAATGAAAATCTTTGCTTACATACACTGGTGGAGTAGAATGGCACAAACATTTTCTTAACTGTGTTGTGGATATGTAGGCGCTTAAACCCCATTTCCTCTTTTTTTCCAGATAAAGCTGAGCCCTCATTGAGTGCTAATGAAAACAATGTGAAATAGTTTTCTTGCTCAGTGTGGCAGACAAGTCTTCATCAATCACTTTTATGTAATGAGTAGCAGATTCAAAATTCAGAAATTCAAAAAACATGAGAATCATTGAAAAATGTAACCTTGTAGACTTCTTAATGAAAAATAAAACCAGAACCAGAGGACACAAATGAAGACTTTGTGGAAGTGTATTTAAAATCTGTAACAGGAGGCTCAGCTTTATCCAAAGGCTTGTGGAAGTGTGGAACAAACTGCCCAGCCTTATTGTTGAAATTGATAGCCTGGCTTGAGGAAAGAGCTGGATAAGATCCTTGGATAAATCAGACACTGTCAATCAGGCTAGATGGTCCCAATGTAATTTTTGTAACTGCTTTTATAACAAACCTTAATAAATGCCAGATATTCAAGTCTTTTATTAGTTTATATTTTAGTAATCATGTAACTTAATAACAGTAAAAACACTGAAGTTTGAGGGCAGATGAAAACATTTGCCATTGATCTATAGTACCACTGGAATTTGAACACTTGCTACAAACCTTATATTAACCATATGATTGTTAGATCACTAACTACACTTTCTTATAAGATTATTATAGAACGACTCTCATATAATAATTAGAATCTAATTATAATATTATAGAATAAATCCATTACTGTCTACACACAGTATCATTAAAAATGTAAAGAACAACCTTTTCCTTCTTGCTTTGAAGTTTCTGATATCATAAAAAAAATCTGTGGCGACAGTAAAAAAAAAAAGTACTGTTTCATCAGCAAAGGATTTCCTAGCTGAGGTAATGCATTCTTCAGATGAATGATGGCAAAGTGGTGCGTATGGGCATGGAGTAAAAGGAACTGAGAGTCTAAGGGTCCTAGCTGTGATTAGTGATTATAATGGAGTAGAATTACAAGTCATTACAGCTGACCTTTTCATGAGTGGTTTTAGTAGTTCCTTGGTGTTCTTCCTCACTTCAGTTACTGCTGTTCTCCAAAAGAAGATCTTCTAGGAAAATGGAGTGTACTGCATGAAGGTATAATGTGACTGTGTACTCAATGCTCGGCATTTGTAGTCCCTTCCTGCATCTCTATGCTATGATGGGAGCTGCAGCTTATAAACAGCTGGGAAGATCCTTGCTTCATAAGATATTTTTATCAGTGTCAAATACTTGTTCTGCCATTCTCTTGTAGATGAGCATCCCTAAGGCTAGGAGAACATAAGCAGTGCTACATGTAATTTACTACAAATTTGTTTAAGTGTGAATTTTAAGGGTTTCATTTCGGTAGTTTAACAGTCACAAAACAGTTTTGTCATTCTTCCTATTCTAGATTTAATACTGTTTTCATGTTTTTTTTAAATAAGCAAAGTATTTTAGGTACAAAAACTTAAGAAAACAGCATGTTCAATAATTCGGGAAATTGACCGGGATTAAAAAAAAAACTTCCAACAATTTGAAACATATAGATATTTTTACACTTGGCAAATAAGTTCACTTTTTTCACAGAGTAAAGTAAACATTGCATAATTTGGTTTTAAAATATATTTGGTATTTGACTTAGTGAATTTTTTATATTTATCTTTTACCCTTGTAGACAAAAAGTACTATAACTGAGTTGTTGGAAAGAAAAAGTGTTTGGAAAAGGACTACAGAGACTGCTGTGGATACATGAATCTTTTATTTAACAAGTAAACACCTGACCACACACAAGCAAAATATTTTGGCACAGCTTGCTTTCAGCTATATAATTACACTTAGATGCGTGTACAGTGTGCAATTTAAATACAGCAGAGAGAGTGGGAACTTGTAAGAACAGTCCTTTTCATTAGAGCTATTGGCTCCCAAACTAAAAAACTATTCATGAAGCACTGATTCTTAACTGTAGCATTGACTGGTTTCCTAACAGTCATATAGAAAAACAGTTGGTTGCCATGGTTTATATTAAACATTAGGAGACCTCCCCCTGAACTAAATTACTGTTTGTTTTCTTAGATGCAAATATTTAAGGAGCCCATACTAAAGTGTTTTTAGTAGATGTCTCATTTTTTGTAATCCTTTTTGGAGTCCCACAAAATTCAATGTCATTAACCCATATGAAGTGTGTAAAAATGCATGACTTGATTGAGAATAGCATTAATTCTGGTGGGATGATTTGTGGCTTCTTTGGAGCAGAGGAATGGCTTGTTTCTTGTAATAAAAGTGCAGGATGGATATCATTTTAGTCTTAGTTTGATAGAACCCATCCATTCTACCAACATGTCATCCATATTATCTGAGTTGTGTAATGCAGAGAAAGATAGCAGAAATAATATGGATAACTTGAATGAAGAGAAAAACTAAATTAAACATTAGTGCATCATTCACATAGTTCTGAAAAATTCAAAAGTCAAAGAAACTAATCTTTTTAGAAAAGTTCTATCCATAATAGGAAACTCACAAAACAACAAAATTAATGGCAGTTGGCAGTGTGCTAAGTTACATTATAAGGATGTGGCCTGGGCTTGAATTTACAGTGCAGTTTACTTCTCAAAAATTAATTTCACTTGATATTTTTTCAAATAAAATACAAGAGGAAAACAAGAACATTACAGTATATCAATAACATTATACACCAATGCTCATTGTATGAAATCCTCTAAAATAGGCCTTTTTAAATAGGGTCACTACAACAGAAACTCCTGAAACAAGGCTTTGGGCACTGGCCCTATGAGTCCTAGCATTTGGAAGCCCCACATGAATAATCTCAGGATAAACCCGAATCCAGAGATGCCATTGAAGAGCCTTCCAACACTGTGCCAACAACTTTTTAGTTGCAGTTAATCCAGCCATTTCAGTCCCAGGGGACATATACAGTATACAGACAAAACGAGACTCATTTCAAGAACATAACCGCTTTTGGACATTCCCAAAACTTGCATAAAAAGCTGTTCATAGTGGCCCTGGGCAGAGTGTACATAGGGGACTAGGAACAAGGTTACAATGGAACAATGTAAAGGGTTCCTTTCATCTGACCCTGTAGTCAAACAGATTATTTGTTGAGTTCATGAGAACCTCTTCCCTCTAGGGGGCATCATAAGAATGAATTGCAGAGCGGAGTCGGAAACATAAAAAGAAGCCTGGAAGGAGCCTGGAAGCTTGTATTGAGATTTTGAATCCTGGTACATGCCAAAGTCATGCTCATTGAAAGTGATGTAAATCTCTTTGTCACTCCAATTTGAAAAATGGATAGGAGTACTGCTTTTAAGGAGTTTATGGAGTAATATTTGAAATGTTTTTTCCCATTTTATTTCCATTAAATATGATTTGAAAATTATAGTCCATTAAACGTTCACCTTATGCTTTGTTTTTGCAAGAGGCTGATGATTTTTAATGATTAGATATGATCAAAACAACTACTCTATGCTATGACCATGCTGTGTTCCCAATATAGGTTTAACAGCAGAAATGTTTCCTTTACCCTATAATGTCTAAAATCTTTTTTTTCTGATAGGTATTGCAGCCCACAAATTTCTATTTAAAAATAATTGGAATTTATGTGGTCTGAAAATGGTCATAGTATGATATTTCATAATTGTTCTTTCAAATAATAGTAGAGAGAAGAAATCCTGTTTGACAGATTAGCATTGTCTTTTCTGAGAGAATGTTTTGATCGATGTTGGAAAAAAATGGTTTAGGCAGGTTTATGTCTTCTTCATGGATTCATGGAAATGGTGTGCATTGTCTTTTACATATGTCAGCTGTACCTACAGTATGCTAAGTATGAAAAACATAGGGTTGTACTGAGCTCTTCACCACTAAAGGCTCAGCTCTAGTTTCTCCCTAATGTACAGTAGGCACTTAGGATAGAGATATTTGAAAATAATTATTTGTGTGATTTGGGGTGAAACAAATCAATAGGACTCAAGAGCTCTGTTGAGAATATAAAGGAGATTTTTATTGATGAGTGTTCCCTGCATTTGTACACAAAGTGGTGAAGGTTGCTAAAGAAAAAGAGCTC
Source organism: Lepisosteus platostomus (assembly GCF_059453375.1). Lineage (NCBI taxonomy): Eukaryota > Metazoa > Chordata > Actinopteri > Semionotiformes > Lepisosteidae > Lepisosteus > Lepisosteus platostomus. The sequence continues at coordinate 44,808,377 of NC_142614.1, read as the reverse complement.
TGAATTTGCCACTGTGTACAACTGATCCCACACAAAATTTTAAGATCTTTCTGACAATGTGAATTTGGTTTAACTATTTCATAGAATTCCTTTTACAATGTCATTCATGCCAGAAGAGATTTGCTAAATGTCCTTTGACAGGATGTTAAGATCACAATGTTGTACAAGAGCTTAGTTTGGTGCTATAGATTATGTAAGCAATAATAGCTGCCATGAAGTTGTTCATTTACTGTACTTTTCCCACAGTATGCAAAGAAATACATTTTTGACAGAATCAAGGGTTCACAATACAAAATTGTTAGTTCAAGTGGAGGTCTTTTATCTTTTTTTATTCAAGTAAAAATAATTGACAGTGAAAGTGAATAAACTGTATTATGAGTTACAAAATCAAATTGCTCAATATTTATATTTTACAATAACTTCCTATAGAGAAGAATATTCATGGAGGTCATTTGAGAATAGTTGTGTCATAATAATCAATTGAAAGCGATCCATTTCTTCAAAATATGTATAACACAAGAGAAACTGCGTTATAAACATAGGAATGTTTATCCTTTGATGCCCGATGTACCTTTTGACCTCCTAGTTTTGGCAAATCAGATTTTCTAAAGGTTTTTCATTATTTAAGCATCATTTAGATTTTGACCCATCTTGACTATGTGAACTGTCAAATCCAGTACTCACTGGCAGCTGGATGAGCTCCTCAGATCAATAAGTTACCAGCAGCTAAATGGTCAAGATGGATTGAATGGCTTCCTCTCATTTGTAACCTTTCTTAGATTCTTATGTTTCCATTTGTATGGAGAAAGTAGCTCTGGGAAACAAAAGACTTCCATCAACTACTCCATTTGTCACCCCCAGGAGTTCTCAGTCTTGATGCAATCAAAGCTCGGTTCTGGGGTATTCAAGTATCATCCTCAATAACATGTGTCATTTGACTTAGTGACACCCAAGCAATCATTAGATTAGATTTCATTTAATTTGTTGGGAGATCTCCCTGCAAAAAAACAACAACAATAAAAATAAAAATGGATACCTCATTTATCTCTAGTTCTCTAGCCAAGGATTTTTAAAGAGTGTGGCATTTGTGTGAGTGTGAAAAAATGTTTTTATACTGTACATGACAACATTTTTTTCAAGAGTTTTTAATAGTTGGTAATATTCACGTTCATAAGGCTATAGCTTAGGATTTGGTCAATAAGAAGGAAATGGGCGTTTGCTTTGTTATTTCTGAACTGAGCTAAGAATTTGTATTTAGCCCCAAAACTGTTACTGCAGGATTTGGTGTTCAAAACAACCTTAAGTTTACAGCCTTTCTTATTTTTCTTCTTACCGCCCAGGCAAGAATATTTGGGGAATACCGTACATCACAGCTACTTCTTAATTTATCATTTTTGAAAGTGCTGACTTTTGGGTTTGTCACAAATCAAAGGTATTCTAATATCCACCTTCTTTATGCTGGTAATTTATTGCTTGTTTTATTTGACGCTTTTTATTTTTGCCTAGTAAGTTCAATTCATCTCAGTTTTGTTTGTTTTCTGGGAAAACTGCCCAAACTTAATGTGATAAAGGGGAGAAGGGTGTTCTCTAAGGATAGGTGTACTCAGGATAGATTTCAGAGGTGGAATACATTTTCTGGCACCTATCCTAGGGCAACGCTAAGGCTGTCTGAACTCATTCCACATGAGGCCGGTAGAAATACAATTTCTTTTTTGGACTGGGCTGGGTTCCAAAACTCAGAATTCTGAAGTGGAAAGGCAGTAAATTAATTACCTATAGTTCTTAGTCCTGCAGTTTATTGCATGAATTTACAGGCCCTTATATGCAAGGCTTGCAGGAGAACACTGATTACATTCAAATGGTAACTGATAAGATGGATTGGTTCATATTTGTTTAATTATGTATATTGATGCTATTATCTTTCAGGTGTAAATAGACCTTGTGTTTTTGTTTACAAGTGGATATTTCCAAATCATTTAAGACTGTAATGAGTTTCAAAGCCTTTCTTTGTCTTTTTTAAAATTGCATCAGTTTTTAAATGTTTGTATGGTATAGACTCAGATCTCATGTAAATAATTTCTAAGGTATAATTTATTCTACACATACTTTAGAACTAAGAAAGTTTGTAAATGTGGATAGTCCTTAAGTCTAATTTTTCTTAAGGTGAAGTAAATGAATCCCTTAGTATCTGAGTAAACAAAAGCATAGGTTGAATTCAGTTTCTGTCAATTTATTTGTTATAATCACCGTCTTAATTCGTAGTTTATCTTGGTGACAAACTTTCGTCTAGATATTTATGATGATTTATGATTATGTGATTTTAGTCTATATATTCATTCTTAATGGAAATATTATATTAAACATTTTAATACTCGCAGAGCACCCTTGTTAGCCTACATAAATAAAAAAAATCTGATGGAGTGGAATGTTACTTGTGTTTTTCAGTGAAAGTACGTGATGGTAGCTCTGCTAAATACTATAAAACATGGGCACAGGAAATCAACATTATGTCTAGAATTCATATCAAATTAATGGTTGTAAGAGGAACAGTATGGCTCTGCTTTCTTGTTCTGTGCCAGTTTGTAAATTTAAAGAGATCTTTACATGGAAATTGCTTTTGTTGTGCTCAAAAGAGTAGATATCTGTACTCCAGATGTTTGGAAATAAGTCACTGTAACAACATGACTGAAGGAGACATTTCTGTGGATTTCCTGCCATTACAGAAGAGGTCTTTGTTCTCCCTTATGTGAAATGAAATCTACAAGCTTGTTACAGCTGTGTTTTCTTCTCGCCTTTAACTGAGGGGTTGTATTCTGCCTCAACCCTTCAATAGTAATTAAGCGACCAAGGAATGAGAGGCTGGAACCCTATTACAATGGTTAATTATTGTCATTCACCTGCCAGTATTTCAAAATAAAACTCTTTAAAACGCATATCCTTGGACAATTTCTGTAAGATATCTTTTGATTTTAGAGCTTCATAGGAAGTTTATGGCATATAAAAATATGCCTCATAGATCACATGGATGAGCAGCAATATTGGAGTATACAGCAATTTTGACCAAAGACTAGATATAGGTTTTTAAGACATTGGTCACATGGTTTGACATCTATATTAAAATATTAAACCACTCTCTGTGAAATTAGGTGGCACTCAAATTTAATTTATGTTCAATTTCTATGCATTTCAATGTATGGCATTATTTATCTGTACTACAGTATTGTAGACTCATATTTTGTCCACAGCTTTGGAATGGCATTAAACATGGTATTTGAACTCTCCGTAAAGTCTAACTGCAAAATTACCTTCGAGTCCTAGTTTCAATATTTTGTATTTTAACCTGTGACTTCAGTTGAAGGTTATATAACTAATAACTCCTATTGTAATTGTGTTTTATTGTTCTCCCATGGTGTTCAGTACTTGTAGATTCCATGCCATGGATGAAGCCATGATTTTAGAGGGTAATTTTAGGTTGGTGCAGAACAAAAATGAAGATCATATGATTTATGATTTAGTGGTGATGTCGAGTTTATCAGGAAGTTTGGACAACTTTTAAAAGCCTGCTTCTCTGAAGACACTTGTGGTAGAGGTATGAACTATAGGCCATGAAGTACCTTTCTGCCCTAGATTTAGAAGTGTTCAAGAAATCAGTAAATCACAGTGTTTGGCAGCCATGTTGGATTTTGTCAAAAATATCCACTCATGAGGAATAACAACAACCAAGAATTAAATATTTGAGTCCTGAGTCATAGTAAGAGCTGGCTAAGGACCAACCTCCTGGCCATAGACTGAGGAGTTAGCCAAAAGTAGCTGCAAAGGTAGAGATGGGATGTCGGAGTTATACAAAAGACGGATAAAGGACATATGTATGGTTTTTGTTTTCAACAACATTGCTGCATGGATAGGTCACATGATTTCACAGCAAATTTGATTGCCTTTTCTAAAACCATTATGTGGCAAGTAATAATAATAATAATTGCTTACACAACAATAATTACTCCACTCAAAGCGCTTTACATGTAATGGGGACTCTCCTCCACCACCACCAATGTGTAGCATCCACCTGGATGATGCGACGGCAGCCATAGTGCGCCAGAACGCTCACCACACATCAGCTATCAGTGGGGAGGAGAGCAGAGTAATGTAGCCAATTCATAGAGGGGGAGTATTAGGAGGCCATGATTGGTAAGGGCCAATTGGAAATTTGGCCAGGACACCGGGGTTACACCCCTACTCTTTTCGAGAAGCGCCCTGGGATTTTTTTTTAATGACCACAGAGAGTCAGGACCTCGGTTTTACGTCTCATCCGAAGGACGGCGCCTGTTTACAGTATAGTGTCCCCATCACTATACTGGGGCATTAGGACCCACATGGACCACAGGGTGAGCACCCCCTGCTGGCCCCACTAACACCTCTTCCAGCAGCAACCTAGTTTTTCCCAGGAGGTCTCCCATCCAGGTACTGACCAGGCTCACACCTGCTTAGCTTCAGTGGGTTGCCAGTTGTGAGTTGCAGTGTGATATGGCTGCTGTTATAGTTTTTTGCAAATTTGGACTAGCTGTAATATTTGTGGGGCCTGTTTGCAAAAGAACTGAAACAAATGTTTGTGAGCATTGTTTTGTTTAAAAATAACAGTGTTGTGCATAGTTACTGTATTTAAGTAAAGTTGACAAAAATGTACTTTTCTTATTGCAGTTTGTTTAATTGTTGTCTCAGTTTAGAACTTGCATTCTCTTTGCTACTATACAGTATATAGTCTCTGTATGTAATACACTGCAGTGGTTGTGCTTTTAAAGCATAAAATAAGTGTGTAATAATACAAACCAATATGAAACTCCTGGTTTCCCAGAACAATAAAAAAATAAAAGAGGAATGAAAACCTGGAGCTCTGTTAGGTTTTAACTTAGCCATCATTTCCTTTCTGATGCAAGTTACCAATTTTTTCTCTTTTCTCTGTTAGATAATAGCCCACCCTTGAAGAAGAGGTTTAAACGGAAAGAGATTGAGGAGATACAGTGTGAAGTGCGCAAGATGTGTACCTTTTCCAAAATCCTTTCCACTAAGAAGAACCTAGACCACGTCAACAAAATCCTGAAGGCAAAACGGCTCCAGCGACAGGCGAAGACCGGAAACAACATTGTGAAGAGGAGGAGGGGAAGACCCAGAAAGCAGCCTGTCCTGTTGGATGATGAATCCTTGGGTCAAATGCCTGTGCTGGAGAAATGCATTGATCTTCCTGGTAAGAGAAGCCTGCGCACGAACGTTGTGCCTGAGACTCTGGAGTTTGCCAAGCAAGATTCCATCATGGACGCGATTGAGTCTGTGGTCCACATGGCAAGGGTGCAGCCCAAGAGCGGAAAGCGCTGGCACCAGAGCCAGGAGGACGTCCGAGTCAAGCGGCCACGACGGTGTCGAGGAATGGAGAAAGACGAGGTTGTAGTCCCAGGGAGAAAGCTTGGCAGCTCCGCCCTTTCATCGACCAGTTTTTCAACCGTACAATCTGCGCAATGAATCCTCCTTGCACTTTAGCCTTTGTTTTTTTCTATATTCAAGTATTATGGGCATTCTTGGAGGATTCCAAAGGAGAACTTGGTCAGTTCTGCAGGATACACCTGTCAACACGTAACAGGAAATACATTGCATCTCTGCTGCAGTTGGCTTTTACTTTCTTTGGTCTACTGAAGACACTACCATGGTGTATTGGACTCCTGCAAAATCCTGCCCCACTCATACTATATCTTAACTTTGTCTCCTAACTCTGGCTCTGCCACATCTAACCAGCAAGTATATAAACAATGATTCATTAGCTTATACTGTGCAGCTTCAGTTATTTTGCCTTGGATTACTAATTTTGTTAAAGCACAGTGCATTTATTGCAATGACAACACATTGACCGATCTTTGTTTTCATTGAACTCTGTCCCCCTGTTCTGAATTGATTTTTTTTCTGAACTGGTGGGAGGATGGCAATACTTTGGAATAATAAGACCTAATGAATGCTGTCATGCCAGCTTCGTTACTCAAGAGGTCTGACTGTACATAGGAACATTTTCTTCTTACAATACATGCCTTTTCGCTGTACAGTGTGTTTCAGAAAGTATTTTTGACTTACTGGCTTAAAAAGTAGTGAAGTGTGTTGTACCCTGGAACATGAAAGTTGGGTATTATTTTTAACCAAAAATAGAGATGGGTGTGACTTGAGACATGTTTGCTTTCAGATAAAAGGATCCAGATTCATTATTTATATGAAGTGGGTACGTCACATACATAGTAGTTAAAAAATAAGAACAGAGCAACCAAAATATTCCCTGTCATTCAAATACCAGTCAAGTAATTATTTTAACATGGTGTTAAAACTGTTGTCTTTTACAAAGTCAGTTGCTTTCGGCTGTCAATAAAATCAATTTAATTTATAATTCTATTTATAAAATCAGCACTTAAATCCTTAATTAAGCCTTAAAATGTATAATGTTCCTGTTAAAATCTGGTATGGAATACCGTGTAGTAGCACTGGACTTACAAATGTGTTGTATCAGTTCTTTCTGCATACATTTTTTCAAAAGTCTTTCATTCATTCATTTGGTATATATTTAGTTGTGCATGGAAAAAATGCAAAGGAGATGAAAAACTGTTGATGCCAGAAGTTATTTCAACTTCTGAATCCGGAAGAAGCAAAACTAGGGTTAACTTTAAGAATTAACCTTTAAGGAGTTATAAAGTTAACCTATCAAGTATCGTAATAAGATACAAAAAGTATTTGACATAAGATATACTGTTTGGTTCATAGTTGGAACAAAATTAATTGAAATTAACAGTGATATTAATGTTGTTACATAGGACCCCATGCAAAACCCAAGCCTTAAAGGTGCAAGATATACAGTATATACTTCCATTAATTTCAGAATGCATATTGTTTAGAGATGATTGTGTCCAAATTACCAGAAGAATTACAGTAAACTTTTGTAAGTGTAGTTACCAGAAAGTTTTCAAGTATAGTAACCAAAGTTTGTCTGCTATTTGTGTTGTAAGGCTGGGGGTTAAAAGATGATTTGCGGTCTCTGTGACACCCAATATACCAGGGCAAAATGGCAATAATAAAAGAACAAGTGAAAAAGCACTGTTTACTAGAAACGAACAGAAAGAGAAGCTGTTTGGAAATATGGTATCCGTCATGTTTTGCATATCTAGTTTCTGCCGTGAAAGCTGGCAAATTACTCTTGTTTAGGGAAACATTCATTATGAACTTAGGTCAGTATTGTGTTGATGTGTCCAGTGGCCACATATGGAAAGTAACAATCAACAGAAATTTTGTATAGTTCATGACATTAAGTTAATGCATTCCCTTATAGGCTCTGTAGTTTTTGGGAAACAGTAGTACTGTAGTCTGAAAGCAGTTGTTGATGTGCCTTATGTGTGTTTCCCAAGGCATAAAATTATCTGCGCAGATTATACAAGCAAGGGAGAAGTTATCCTATACTCAGAATTTTTATTCCAACTCAGTGTGCCTGAAAAACATTGATTTAAGACAGTAGTCCTTTTATATAGCTTAATATGAAACCTTAATTTTGTTTTTGTACTGTTGACAGCTATAAGATGGAAAGTCTTGTAAATCATTTCAATGGATCACAAAAGTGATTTTTTTAGTGTGGATTCTAGTTCTCCTATCCAGCATTACACAGGGGCCCTGGTCAATGGTGCACAGCCTCATTCCTTCGGGGCAGCAGCAGTCCGACAGGATTTGTGGTTTAATGGCCCACATTTTAAGAGCTGGGAAAAAGGCAAAACTGATCTGAATAAGTTAATATTTCAATTAGGCAGCAAAGAGCTCAGGTGGAACAGCATTCAGAAGACCCTGCAGCCCTCCAGGACTGCAGCTGCAAACCTCTGCCCCCATACCTTTGCTTCCTCCCATGATTGTATTAATCCCTAGGCTGTGTCTTGTGTGGCGTCCCCACTTCTTCTATGTGCTATGCATCAGGTTATATGAGTACGCTGCTGGTGGATTGTGACTTTGCAACAAACTGTTGAATTGATCTGTAAATTCAGCTTTCTGTTTTGGGTCCACCCTTTCACAAAGATAAATAAGTGGTCTTATTTAATTTCAAGAAAACAATAAATGTAAAAAAAAATTATAATGAATAATAATAATTTGCAACGTGTGCAAAAAGTGACTATCATTGCAACTATTACTGCAAAGGGTCAGAAAGTCCTTTCTTGCAGTAGAGCCTTAATCTGAAGTTTAATTAATCTAGAAGTCGATTGTAAATAGTGTAATTAAACTGGATCTGACTGCATGAATGCAAACTGTGTTTTACAGAAACGTGGGTCTGCATAATGGTTCCTGTCAAGGTGTCCAGCTATAGCTCCAGCAGGATACAGCCTAAAATGAGCTGAGCACTGCTGAGACTAAAGTTGAATTGTGTAGTTTCGTAGCCAATAATAAACAAGCTAGCAGCTATTTCTTCTGTCAGTTGTACAAATGCAAGGCTTGTAGACCTACATGGGTTTGGACTGATTCATTCTGAGACATTGCCAAAAAAAGACTAAAATATTTCCATTACAAAACCATGTCAAAGTATTTTATATCAAACCACTCTAACTGGGTTTCATGGTTCATTTCTGAAAGAAGCTAAATTTGAATGTTCTACTCTAACCAAAATGTAAAAATCACAACCATTAAAGCATTACTATTATTTGTGGCAGTACAAGACACTCTTGGTACAGAGACAGCAGAGATAGTTAGTCATTAAGCCAGCATAAAAAAGGATTTCTCTGAAAAAAAAAGTAATTTTATGTTGCTGTGTGAAGCCTGAAATACCAGATACCTGTACTCTACCAGCCGAAATACCGGTGCCTTCTAAAGCTTAAAAGTGTTTTTGTTACCTGGTTCTTAAGCTTCAAAAAGAAAATGGAAAGATAAACCAGACTGTACATATGTGATGAATATGTCTTGAACTGCTTTACCTTGTATTATGAAGGCAATTGGCACTACACAGAGCTGAAGTCTTACCTGACTGTGAAACACTAAAGTGAAAATGTAAGAATATCAGAATTACTGCTCATGTTAACACAGGTTGCATATACATCAAAGTGTTTTTAAGTTTTTAAACAATGCTGTTGTTTCAGACATAAAGTGCAAATGAAGTATTGAGAAAAATAAATGTAACAATGTACATTACAGGAGCACAATTGGAGCTCTGACTGTGCTGGCATATTTTAGTTTGTATACATAGTGTTTTTTAACCTCTTTTTAATAGAGTGGATTTTTTTTTCTTTTTTGCATGTTCTACTTGATTGTATGTATACATATTTTAGACAAGGGGAAAGTTATTTGTATTTTAATTAAATTCGGAGGAAAAACTTGTACATTGTTTGATATGTTTTTTTGTAATGGATTTTTAATTCATGAAGCATTTTTGTACATTGTATGGATATTAAAACTGCAAATATTTGGCATATATATATAGGTATATATTGGGTAAAAATTGCATACGTATATATTTATATATATATGCTGGCATGCTTTTGGTCATGTTTGTTCATGATCTAGTTGTTTTTTTTCCTTTTTTTTCTTAAAGAAAAGCTCATTCTTTTGCTGCCATTTCCTGGTTAGCAGTATAGAGCACTTAAAAATAAAATAAAGTTGACCTTGTTCATATGTTATTCATTGTGTGAAAATAATAAATGAGTTTATTGAAAGCCTCAAAAGTGTTATAGTCTTCTTGTCTCTGCCTTGTCAGATTAACACAATAGTGGTGCACTGACAAAAAACACTTCTTTGACAAAACATAGCCCTTTTAAGTACTGTGTTAATTCAAGTGCATTTGTCCTGGATCATTCAGATGGATCATAGCTTTGGGAACGTCTCACCAGCATCCAAACCAGCAGACATTATTTGAACTGAAGATTGATCATTTAAGGCTCTTTTCATTACATCTGTTTTCTTATTTAATAATGTTTCAGCAATCCCTGTATGTGGAATGTGAGTACAAAGTGGTACTTTATGAATCACATGCAATGTTATTAAATTAATCAGTTGATGCCATTATCCAACACGGCTTGCAGTTAATGAACTGTGAAATAGAATACAACAAAAGTGTAATAAAGAGTTGTATGACGACCTAAAGGTGGGGTACAACAAAGTGGGTCTTCGATAGATGCCGGAAGGTTGTTGTATATACTCACACTTCAAGAGAATGAGCAGCTGTGTGGCCAGCAGAATAAGATTGGAAAAAATAAATGTAGAACTAAAGATGGGTAGAGTGAAGGGGGTGGTAAGATCAAGGATACGTTTTTTTATTTGAAATATCTGCCATTTTGACAACTTTATTCAGCAAATTTTCTAAATTGAATGTGTATCTCAAGATTCCTTATACTTATATAGCACTTTTCTGGACAATCCACTCAAACCCCTTTACAGGTTATGAAGACTGCCCTCCACCACCAATGTGCAGCCCCATCTGGATGATGCAATGGCAGTCATAGTGCACCACTACACTCACCATACACCAGCTATCCGGTGGGGAGAAGAACAGAATGATGATTCAGAGATGGGGAATTATTAGGAGGCCATGATTGGTAAGGGCCAATGGGAAATTTCATCAGGACGCCAGGGTTACACTTCTCGAGAAATGCAGTGGAATTTTTAATGACCATAGAAAGTCAAGACCTTGGTTTTGTCTCATCTGCAGGACAGCACCTTTTTACAGTGTCCCTGTCAATATACTGGGGCATTAGGGCCCACTCAGACCGCAGGGCAAGCACCCCCTGCTGAACCCACTAACACCTCTTCCAGCAGCAACTTTAGTTTTTCCCAGGAGGTCTCTCATCCAGGTATTGACCAGGCTCACACCTGCTGAGCTTCAGTGGGTTGTCAGTTGTGAGTTGGAGGGTGATATAGCTTTAGAATATTTTTTCTGTTGTGGACACCTGGTGGGTATCCCAAGTTTATAGTTTATATTTTTTCTTAGATCCCATTTTAAATTGTTTATAATTTAATGGAAAGAAGCTACAAAGTTACATTTTTCTCTGTTATTTAAAATTTTAAAACACATATAATGAACATTATAATCAACATCTGCATTGATCTAATTTTGAATTAGATCATAGAAATGACATAAATCAATATTACATTCTAATAGATTGTACTGTTCATACCTATTTCTTTTCATTGGAAAAATGCAAAGAATGTGATGCCAGATATTGTCTTTTTTGGGACAGAGAGATTATAAAGCTAATGTCTCTTTTTTCATTTCATTTCTGATCATATGTACAGCTGTTTGCAGTCCCTAATCTGACAGGATCAATATTCAGTGCACAGAGATGGAGGCACTCTAGTTTAAATGGGTTTCAGATAATGTAGATCAAAACCTCAACTGTATTAAGTTAGCTAAGCAGAGAAAGAAAATTGAATGCAGATGTTGGAAAATGCAAACAATGGTTCATGGTACTGTTAAGTGGCAAACTGAGGGAAAATTTTGCTCATCAGATCTCCTCTTTCCTACATTCATTGACTTTGTAGCCTCTATGCTGTTCTAATACTGAATACCCCTCATAAAAAGAATGTTTCTAGCATTAGAGTATGTACTACATTCCATGACAAGTGAGAGGCAGGGTGAAAAGCTGAACGCTATAGACGTTTGCCATTCTGTAGAATCATGTTGCCATGGCAGCTGAGTGAACTGCCCATATGCCTCCGAGCAGGGGCTCTGCAGATATCTTTTCACTGTTTACCTCGTTGCTTGCTAGAAACAAGCAGCTCAATTACCTCATGTGAGTGCAGACAAAACAACATGGTTCAGTGCCGTACAGTGCAGGTTTAAAAGTATTGAGACAAGTGTCCCTGTTCAAGAAATGGATAGTTCCAGAGATCATGTATTTTGACACATGTGCCAGTCCAGAGGTACATTATGTAAAGGCAATTTGTAATCTGACATAGGCAGTTCTGGCTGGAATGATATATGGATCAGCACTGACAGTGATTCAATGTGGAGTGGTAATTGGTTGCCATGCATACAATACTGTAAATACTTTTCAGTTCCTGGTATCTACCATGGGGAATACAGTACGGAAGAGGAAGACCATTGGACATGGAAAAAAGCAGGCTGATAGGCAAATTCTGAATTCTTTATAACAGACACTTATAAAGTGATGGGGAAAAAAAACAGAACTTCAGTGCTCATTACTGATACTATTTTTATGTTACATTGCCCTGGTATGAGTGCCCCTTATATTGTGTGCAGAATCTTTAATGTTTTTCAAACAATCACAGATAGATTACACAGTATTTTTATAGAATAGAAGAATAGAAATCAAATTAAACAGCACATGAAGTTTAGATCAAATTGTAGACCTACATCAAAACGGATTTCTATTTCATAAACAGGAATGACTTAAGCTGAAATTGTTTGCCAAACATCATTCCAGTTTAACAAAAACAGCAAGATGTTTTTCCACATAACATTTATTGAATACTGTGGAGGGATGCACTCCTCATGTCTGCTCTTCAGAGTTTCATTTCACCCAAGCTCTTAACTATCCGCAGACCAACATAGCACCTTTGACAAAACAGCTCCTTTCATGTGGCTTTCTTATATTCTATGGCTGGCATTGCCACCTTGCAGTGCTGGAGCCTTGGGTTCAATTCCTAGGGGTGCTATTTCTAACTATTATTCCTTAAATTGCAAACATGCAGCACTCAGTGACTCCTCTTGCAAGCTCCCAAAATATCACAGTGGTTCCTGTTGCATAGCAAGCTAAGTGTACCTCTGATGTTTAGACATTACAGTTTTTGTCAATGGCTTAAAGGCAGTTCGTGAAACAGCACTGACATTGTCAAAACAGTGAACAGATATCCTCTATTTCAGTTTGCAAAATAACACATAATCATTGCAAAATTCCCTATACTGTATATCTAACACAAAGCTCAAAATCCAATAAGTCTAAGAAACAGTACAACTGTGTTGGTAAATGGGAAGCTCTCTTTCTCAGTGTTTAGACAGTGCCATACAAAATATGAAGTGTCAACATCAATATTACCCTAAGAGCATGTTCCTCTACCTTAGAGTCCAACTGAAAATGGATATCATTGAAAGTGTAATTACTGTTTCAATAGTTTTTATGTAAATAAGGCCGTTCCCACACAATATAACAAATAAAAATTATATATTTAACCTAACAAATCCTAACAGTATTCATTCAATAAAATTAAACCAATGCTTATACATTAAGTAAAACAATGCAATGCTGTAAATATGGTTACAGTGCATGAATCCAGAAAATCAACAAAAACAAATGGTTCAACTAAATGAAAACCAAATGAACGTGTTTGAGAAAGAGAAGCGAATGATCAACTGTACACATGTCACTGGGCATTCAGTCTCTCCTTATGGTTAGCCTACAGATTTTATCCACATTGTACCTTATGGATTCTGTTTCAATGCAACAAGGGTAAAAGTGTCTTGTTTGTCACACCTATTCCCTGCAATAATCTTCTGCAATTACCCACAGCTTAATGTCTCCAAAGACATAATCACAAGGCCTGTGGCAGTAAACCTTCTACCTCTAGGAGAATAGAACTCCTCAATGAGGTTGAGGAATGGAGAACAGGGTGGTAGGAATTCCATGCCCATGTGTTGGGGTGTAGCAAACCTTTTCTTGAATGAAAGAGTGGTGAGAGCTGACATTGTCCCACACCACTACATAATTTGGCAAGTCACCCTTCAACAGCTGTATCTCATCAACAGCTACAAGACTGCTGTATAGAGCATCCAAAGAAACTAACCACTTATAGATGACCTGTGTTGTAGGGCCCTATGGTGGGAAAGTGGGCGATGACACCAACACCTGATATGGCAGCTAACATGGTTATACTATCCCCACAATGTCCTGGATCTGTATCTAATAAGGTTCTTGGTACATCACCATTGTCAAGCCATGAGTTATTTCATTAGAGATATCTGTATGCGTTCATCTTTGCCTTCCTCTTACCTTCCTTCTCGCCATCCCCTGTACTACCACCATGCATTTGGACCCTTCTTCTTCTTACAGCTACTTGTTCCTGCTCCATCTTTCAGCAACACTAACCCAATTTCAGCAACACTAACTGGTGACCTAATATATACAGTATGTGCTTACGTATTGAAGACATTTGAGTAAGCTACTGTTCATTTTCATTCCATGCTGAAAGGCAAAGAAAAGAAACACAACGTTAATTATTTAGGACTTTCAGCATAGATAGAATTTGATAATAATATAAAACACAAGTTATGACAGATTATTATAGAAGCTTCAATCCATAAGTGGCTTACTCATGACCGATACTGGAATTAGACTACTAATGTGATTCATAACCTTTACCCACAAATTGCATTAAGGAAGATGTGTGGGTGAATAATCTACATTTCACCATCTGCAAATGACCTGAAAGACATTGGAGCAGTCTGGGAATTTACTATACAACTACAAATATTTACTGCCTCCTGTAATGGTTTCCTAACAGACTTGAATATTGTAAGTATGCATGATATATGGTACAAAGCTAGGACACCGTGCAGCTGTGGGAGTTTTAAGAGCAATGGGTATAAGGTCCATATACGGGCAACACTAATTGTAGTGCTCTTCGGCGAGGTTCCTTTTACACTTAACACACTCCAGTACAATTAGCTTCCCAAAGCATTACCATGAAGTGTGGACGAAAAAAGTATTTTAATTAAACTCCTGAGAGCTACTTAACCCCGTCTGTTTCTAAATTAGGCAAAAAAATTCATGTTAAAATTAATACTCTGTTTAACTCTACACACATTTCAATAAAGAATGGCACACTTTATATGTCACTTTATACCAATTATTTTTAATAAAATAGATTTGTAGTTTTTAAAAAGAATTGTCATTTTTAATGAATTTTTTTCAACTATTTAAATGTAATTTGTGGAGGTATATGCCTCATCAGCCGAACAGCTACAGCTGTTTCTGTCACTATGTAAAAAGTGTTACATTGCCATTATTTTCCATACCAAATCATGTACATGTATAACAAATTTTAATCTAAAAAAAAGCTAATGATATGTAAAACATATGTAAAATTGTCATGTAAAATAATTTGTGAAATACATGGTTGAGCGGAAGCTGGAGATTATTCCAGCGTACAACGGGTGCAAGGCAGGATACATCCTGGACAAGATGCCATTCCATCACAGGGCAAACAGACATGCACACCAGGAACAATTCTTCTAGAAGCCAATTAATTTACCAGGATGTCTTTGGATTGAGAAGGGAAACTGAAGCACCTGGAAGAAACCCGACAAAAGGAAAAACATACAAACTCCAAACAGATAGCACCCCAGGTCCAGGATTTAAGTTTCTCTTGTTCAGAAATGCACATTTAACTAAGCTATGGTGTGCCAGTACTTGATTGGGAGACACTCAATAATGTATAGGGTGCTGCTGGAAAGGAGTCCTTTATAAAAAGGACCAGAAGTAGTATTTCCCTTTGGACAGAATCCACTGTGCCTTAGAAGGTGTGGTATTTTCAAAGTCTTATCCAAATTAAAATATTTTACAAAAGTTTTAATAAAGCTGGGATATTCAGCTTTATCCAAACCCATAAACAGGCTTCAAAATCAAATCTGCCTGAAGTCCCCATACTGGTATAATAAAAATATCAAATGTATGTTTTATTTCTGTTTTTGATCACATTGGTTTATATCCACCGTGATATAGATGGCGTTAGTGTGTCTTTTTGAAGTATGAAGTGGTGCACAATGGAAATTAAACATACTGCCCTAAAACACAACATTCCACTTTCCCCGCCATCTATCAGAGGTAATGCGAGATTAACCAGATCAAGAAACTAAATGTAATGAAAGCTGGTCAACACACATACAAACACAAATTCAATTTTAAAAAGGTTATTTAAAGAATAACCTTTACATCACATCATGTTCGTAAAAAGAAAATGCACGTTTTATTTAGTCTGCTTGAGGTTTTGGACATTCTTTGCATTCTTTGCATTTTTATGTTGGTAAATGTTTCAGAAAACATTAGGTATCAGTAATTTGTGTTGAAAAAGAATGACACCTCTCCTGTGAAGTATAGGGGTGGGTCTATTCCTAGTGCCCTTGTTAGAATTGAGAGGCAGATGGATTCCAGAGTATAACAGAATATTTTTATCCAACATCCTGGTTTCCCCTGCTAAGAAACTCAAACTTGAACACAAATAGACTTCCCAGCAAGTTAACAACCAAAAGCAAACCCCCTAATACTCTAATAAATGAGTAAGGGACCATAAAATCAATGTTGTTGAATGTAATAAAATAATCAAAACACATCCAATAGAATGTTTGCAGTATGCTGTGAATAAAGCAAAACACCAATGCAAGTCAATGCAATGAGCTGCATCAGGTTCTACACAGGGGAATAGTCAAAACTCCTTGAGGAAACTGAACTTCAATACAGCTATAGGAAATGCTTTCTTTATGATTTCAAAATCAGTGAAGGATCTGTTAGTTGATTGCAGGTGTAAACTAATTTTGAAATCTTTTGTTTAGAAAATGATGCAATTATCATGGAGAGATTTATGTTCCATGCATTACTGATGGTCTTGTCATTTTCCATGTTTTCTGTTAATTATGTAACTAGAGGATTATACATGCATGCTTGTAGTTTGTTTCACTAAAGCTTAAATTTCAGTTACATTGTATAAGAAGACAGTAGAGGTGCCTGTATTTCAAGAGCTTACCTGAGCTAAAACAAGTCTCAATTCACCATACACATTCTGCCTACATTGAAACATGTTACATATTTAAAAGATAAGAAAATCAGTTTATTGTCAGCTAAAGAAAAAGGTCAATGTATAAATAAAAAGTAGCTGATTATATTGAACTACATCTGATATGTCAGCCTCATACACTTTTTGCTTAGCTTAACAATATCACTGTGATTACATTAAAATCTATGCCCCAAATGGAAATTGGAAGCAATTACTTCGACAAGTGGCACTGTTGAATCACATTGCTCAATTAAAAGCCAATTTGCTTGTGAATTAAAACTCACAGCCTGTCTAAGAGTAATCTATTATCTTCCGGCTTAAAGGGGAAAGAAAAATTATGTTTCATACTGTAATAGTTAAAAAATTAACAAACTTGTTATTCTTTGAATCGAGCATTTCCTATATTACTATGAAACGTGTATAGACTTTTGTTTTGCTGTAATTAGAATTAGACATAATGTTTCAGCACCAATATAAAAAGTCAAATGTTTTAAAAATGACCAGGAATGACATGGGAGCTAGGAAATTACAGGCAGTGCCAGGAGTCCTTGACTAAAGATACAAGAGCTCATATGTTTTGAAGCCTATTAATATCTGGTGGTTAAATAAAATAGGACAAAGATGTTGCCTACATTTCTCATTTGTGGCTGTGGTGGTTTGCAACTGAGTATTTAAAGGGAGTACCTCTGCTAACTTTTTTTTTATAATAGCGCTGCAGCTAATTGCTGCCAGAAATTCAAGAAGATCTGTAATGAACGGTTGCGATCAACATGTTTTGAAAATGTTCCGCCAAATAACTAGTCTCAGTTTGAGCAAGCAAAATCCAGTTTCAAAGAGATGATGATAAATTAACTTTCCTATTCCTCTTTAATGCTGCCTGTCTTGTATCCTCATGTATAAATGCATGTGTGCATCTGAAATGTTTTCATATTATGGCCATTGAGGCCTCATATAGTAAGTCAAATTAAAAAAAGCATGACCAGAAAGCAAGGGCTTAATAACACAGTGGCTTTGGCTTTGTTAATATACATTTCTGTTTATCACTCCACAGCTTGACATCCGAGCCTCATTATATCTAAAGAAGGGCTGCCAAAAATGGCTTGCAAATCCCTTGTATCCAATAACCATGTCGTTATATTATCTCAACAGACACAGCTGAGATTATCAGCTATTCACATCTAAAAAATATTAATTTGGTACCATGCCCAAAGTACCTCCATCTATTGCCATAGCTGAAGTGGCTATTACTAACAAGCATAGTCTTACGATTACTGACTCGATGCTAAGCTGCAAGCTCACTCCCCTAGGGGATAGCAGATGTCGAGTTAAATATTCTTGATAATGCCCAATCTGCTTTGCTGTATTGATTCCTATTGAGGATGGACCTTTCCAAAGCTAATGGCACTGCCTCAGATGCAACACAAAGCAACGTGTCTGTTACAGATAATTTTAAAGACCAGGGGGCACTTTATAGACAAAATACCAGTAAGGCAAAGTTTGTAAATTCACTGCTTCATCGTGCTACTACTACTACTACTACTACTACTACTACTACTACTACTACTACTACTACTACTACTACTACTACTACTACTACTACTAGTACTACTAGCCAGCAGCCATATCACCCTGCAGCTCTTAACTGGCTACCCACTGAAGCTAAGCAGGGTTGAATCTGGTCAGTACCTGGATAAGAGACCTCCTGGGAAGCTATGGTTGCTACTGGAAGTGGTGTTAGTTGGATCACCGTCCAGTCTGTGTGGGTCCTAATACACTGGAATAGTAGCAGGGACACTATACTGTAGTGAGTGCCATCTTTCGGATGAGACATTAAATCGAGGTCCTCAGACAAATTGCACCATGAATTATTACACCAGATTATTCATGTAGAGTTTCATGTTACATATGTTGTATGATTTGCTTTTTGCATGATTTCAAAAACTAATTAAACAGGTAAACTGTACAAAAGGTTTCCCAACTATGTGCATTTCAAATTCAATTCATTCAATTTAAATTGTGAAAGAGCCCAACAGTTCAATGCAGACCATTGGTCTTACCTGACCAAGCCCTAAATATTGGATTTAAAACACAATTGTATTAAAATTAAAACTTAAAATGCATTAGCATTAGAAGACCCATAGCCCTTTTTTATTTTTGGAATAGCACTTTAGATAAGGTAACTTTAAATACAGCATTGCCTTAATAACACAAAGGAAAAGTGTAGAGTAGCTCACTGGGATATATAAAAATCCAGCTACGTATCTTCTTTTTATTAATAAAGATATATTTTACTGTTATAGGCTTTGTATTCAAAATCACGTCTGCAAATCAATTTTGTTGTGCCCAAGCGAAAAGCTGCTCTCAGCTTTGCATTTCCTCGGAAACTGGGCACATTCCCACAAGAAACCACATTCCACCCAGGACTACTCAGACGTGCTCCTTTGACCAATAAATCACACAATTTAAACCCTATTATGTCACGGGTACAGTGCTCTGTCATTGAGTTGCTTCAACAACTATGGTAGTGCACTAGTACTGACGTGTATCTTTAAAGTTTTATCTGAATCTGTCTGAAGAAATTCCAAGTCTGTCCTGAACCAGATCCACTCGACAATACCAGTCCAAATGGCTCCAAGTTTTCCACCAGTTCCCAACACAGCGGTGTAGCCTCCCAGCCTGTTTCCTCTCCCGACGACTGCATTCGTGTTCAGTCCTGTCCTGTTCCTGTCATGTTTCTCTTTCTCCGTCTCAATCACTCTACATCCAACTTAAGGCATCTCTGGTGGCCTCCGAACTCCACCATCTCGGGTCTTAGCCAGTATCCGACAATCACCGAGTTCTAGCTCATGGATTAACAGTTTGTCAGTAAGATGTGGCAGTCGCTTCCAAATAGCTGAATCATAATAAATTTTTAATGTTCAGTTCTTAAATCATGGCTTTGTACTCAAGAAAAAAATGAACATTTGTTTCACACAGTGCCTGACTTATGTCAAGCATTCATTTATCTACATGATAAGTTGATGAGACAGTGGAATGCAGGGCCATGAGTTGCCTGGGAAGTGCCAATGTTGGAAGAAATGACCAAGAGATATTTTCCCACTTGCATTTACGTCTCATCAGCTTGGAACTGCTAGTTCTCATTGTGTGTTTCTGTGTCTTGGTGGTGGCAGCTCCTGTAACTCCAACATTGAGAGACCTCCCATTCCTCAGCCTTCATCCCAATGTATTTCATGTCTTGCTTACTCATCCTTATAGTGGAAATTGGTATGGCCTGTAGGTTTCTTCTTTCAGCTATCTCATTCAAAAGATATCCATGAGAAGTCAATGTATCATCCTGTATCTTATGCACATGGCCAAAAAAACATAGACACTTTTGTTTCAGCAAGGCGAGGATGTTAGGCATGTTTGTCTGGATCTCAGCATGGGCCAATAGCTCCTACCATGTAATCCCAAGAATGCATCTAAGATAGCAGAGATGGAAGATGTTCAGTTCTTTCTCTTGTTTGCAGTAAATCAGCCATGTCTCACTGTCTGGAAGCTGAGGACACATACTTAGTAAATCAAAATCTTTGTCTTTCTGTAATTGTTCCAGGCTTCCTTTTTTTAGTTGTCCAAAGATGTATTATTAATTTTCAGATTGAGCTCCTCATCCGATGACAGGTTGTACACCATGTTTTAGTACCGTCTAGGGTGTATCTTGCCTTGTGCCCATTGTATCTTGCCTTGTGCCCACTGGCATAGGCTCTGGCTCCTTCCTGACCCTGTATTGGATGATGGAAAATGAATGGATGGATAATTTATTCAATATCAAACATTCCTATATTTAGGTGGGTGGCTGCGTCAGCATGCGTAGGCTGCAAAGGAACAAGTAATAGGTTTATTCCATGCTGAAAAAAAGAAGAGAGAAAAAAACACAACGTTTCGGCCGTAGAGCCTTCTTCAGGTGTGAGAGAGACAAGGCAGTAGGCAAAGGTAATGTAGTGGGAGAACAAAGGCTGGGAGCGAGGAGGGGTTAGAGGCAGGAGCAGGGGAGAGGCCAATCAAGAGGTGTGAAGTCAGGATAGGTGTAGAAAGGTGTGAAATGAAACTTCCAATGAATGGAGAAAATTTAGTAGAATAGTAGTCTGTTGTTAAGAGAAGGGGGAAGGTGTGATCCTACCTGCAGGATAAGTTTGGTTTCGGTAGTCTTTCTGATGTATGAGCTCGGAAAACCATCTTTGAGAACACAGATGGAGAGATTAGAGTGGCCGTGGCCGTCAGAGGTGAAATGAGAAACAATAGGCTTGGAGAGATCTTTAATCTTCACAGCCCTGACGTGTTCTCTGAAGCGGTCTCCAAGTCTCCTTCCTGTTTCTCCAATGTAGAGAGAAACTGGGCATTTACTGCAAGAGATACAGTAAATAAGTTTGCTGGAGGTACAAGATGCCATCTGGGTGATCCGGAATTGTCCTGAGGGGCCTTGAATGAGTGTGTTGTTGGATGTGTTCCTATATTTAGTAACACATTCATCAAATAGTAAATTTCTTTTGATGCTCAGTATACCATACTGTAAGTCCTTTGCAGAATTAGGTTTGTATAGCTTGAAAATGGTGAAAACCTCAATGTATGAAGATTTATACATATATAAACACATAAACACAGAAAACAAATCTTTACATAAGCAAATAAAGCATTACAAAGAACAGTTAAAAACCAGAAAGCAAAGGGTAAAGTCCCTGATTCATGTCTTGGGTGAAAAGAGTCTTGAAAACAAGCTACTGTATCAGACATGAAAACAATGAATATTAGTCATGGAATGCATTTTATTATTAAACTGATGTATTACAGTAAATAAAAAAGCCAATGATATATACTGTACAGACAGCAGTGCAAAACAAGTAAAAACATAGTATTTTTAACAATGACAATTGATCCAGAATGCAAACAAATACATTTTAAAAAAGATCATGATAACAAAAATCATTATATTTGATTCAGCATATACAAACTAAGGCTTAACTAAATCAAAGCACTACATATCTTACTATTATTGTATGTCTGTAGTTCAATTCACTTACATTGTTTGGTTATCCCTTGTGATAGTGGGGAAGTGATTCTCCTCCATACATATTATCAGGTGACTCATAAGCCCAGTACAGGATTCGCACCCTCTCTGGCAGCTTGAGTATGTGTTGCCTTGGGAAATATCAGGTCATGTACTGTGAAAACAAGACATGGTGAACGGTCTTTGA
This sequence comes from Lepisosteus platostomus, assembly GCF_059453375.1. NCBI lineage: Eukaryota > Metazoa > Chordata > Actinopteri > Semionotiformes > Lepisosteidae > Lepisosteus > Lepisosteus platostomus. Next base: position 44,786,379 of record NC_142614.1, on the reverse strand, counting down.
TGCTCTCACTTTGCGTTCTTTTTCTGACATATTTGGATCTCAAACTGCTGAGCTCCTTTCCAAATATTCTTCCTCCATCTGGTTCTGTCAAGGGTCATAGACTCCCAGGAGTTGATATCGATGTTCAATTTTTTAAGTTTGCTTTTGCCGTATTTGTAGAAACATTTCTGCAGGTCTCCTGTGGTGTGATTCTCTTGGCAAAAACAGAACTTTCTATGAGAGCCTGGATTCTGACATCTAGAGTACCTGGCCAGCTCAATGGACCTGATAATGGATGGTGACTGTTTGGAATTGAACATTGATGTTGGTGCATCTGAATTCCACTTGATACAATAATTCAACCAAAAACAGCATAGATGATATGACTGTAGTCTTTTAGGCGTCTCCTCTATTCTGTCCTTATTTTAGTCCCATACAGTAGAGTAGGATTGTGGACTGCACAGTACACCATCAGTTTTGGTGTCCCAAACCTCAGTCACATTTAGGTGGGCAAAGACTACATTATAGATATCACATGATGTCATTTTTACTAATACATATCAGCCTGCTGTAAAAGGTAATTCCCAAGGTTTGCAGTTTCCTAAATTCTTCCGATATTCATTGTGAATCTTAATTAGTGGCATTGAGATGTGTGCATTGGAGATAGAGTATTTTGGTCTTCTGAATGCTAAGTCTACGGCCCATTTTCTCACTTACCTCAGTAACTGTGCTGACAATTGTTTGGAGGTCTACTATTGTCAAGTACAAGCATCACCAGCATACTGGAGTATGCTGACTGAAGTCTGGGTGATTTTAGTTTTAGTTTTGCACAGGCATAGGGCATAAAATGACCAGTCATTCAGTTAATCAGCTGAACTCCAGCAGGGACCTTGTCCGTTATCAAATTGAGCATGACACTCAGAAATATGAGTTATGAATATCAGAAATATGTGTTAGGGTAATGATACACCTTTATCTGACTCATCCTAACGATTCTGTAATGGATCAGTGATTGCTACACATACAGTGCCTTGCGAAAGTATTCGGCCCCCTTGAACTTTTCAACCTTTTGCCACATTTCAGGCTTCAAACATAAAGATATAATTTTTTTATTTTATGTGAAGAATCACCAACAAGTGGGACACAATTGTGAAGTGGAACGAAATCTATTGGATTTTTGAAACTTTTTTAACTAATAAAAAAATGAAAAGTGGGGCGTGCAAAATTATTCGGCCCCTTTACTTTCAGTGCAGCAAACTCACTCCAGAAGTTCAGCGAGGATCTCTGAATGATCCAATGTTGTCCTAAATGACTGATGGTGATAAATAGAATCCACCTGTGTGTAATCAAGTCTCTGTATAAATGCACCTGCTCTGTGATAGTCTCAAGGTTCTGTTGAAAGCGCAGAGAGCATCATGAAGACCAAGGAACACACCAGGCAGGTCCGTAATACTGTTGTGGAGAAGTTTAAAGCCGGATTTGGATACAAAAAGATTTCCCAAGCTTCAAACATCCCAAGGAGCACTGTGCAAGCGATCATCTTGAAATGGAAGGAGTATCAGACCACTGCAAATCTACCAAGACCTGGCCGTCCCTCTAAACTTTCAGCTCAGACAAGGAGAAGACTGATCAGAGATGCAGCCAAGAGGCCCATGATCACTCTGGATGAACTGCAGAGAACTACAGCTGAGGTGGGAGAGTCTGTCCATAGGACAACAATCAGTCTTACACTGCACAAATCTGGCCTTTATGGAAGAGTGGCAAGAAGAAAGCCATTTCTCAAAGATATCCATAAAAAGTCTCGTCTAAAGTTTGCCACAAGCCACCTGGGAGACACCCCCAACATGTGGAAGAAGGTGCTCTGGTCAGATGAAACCAAAATCGAACTTTTTGGCCACAATGCAAAACGATATGTTTGGCGTAAAAGCAACACAGCTCATCACCCTCAACACACCATCCCCACTGTCAAACATGGTGGTGGCAGCATCATGGTTTGGGCCTGCTTTTCTTCAGCAGGGACAGGGAAGATGGTTAAAATTGAGGGGAAGATGGATGCAGCCAAATACAGGACCATTCTGGATGAAAACCTGTTGGAGTCTGCAAAAGACCTGAAACTGGGACGGAGATTTATCTTCCAACAAGACAATGATCCCAAACATACAGCAAAATCTACAAAGGAATGGTTCACAAATAAACGTATCCAGGTGTTTGAATGGCCAAGTCAAAGTCCAGACCTGAATCCAATCGAGAATCTGTGGAAAGAGCTGAAAACTGCTGTTCACAAACGCTCTCCATCCAACCTCACTGAGCTCGAGCTGTTTTGCAAGGAAGAATGGGCAAGAATTTCAGTCTCTCGATGTGCAAAACTGATAGAGACATACCCCAAGCGACTTGCAGCTGTAATCGCAGCAAAAGGTGGCTCTACAAAGTATTAACGCAAGGGGGCCGAATAATTTTGCGCGCCCCACTTTTCATTTTTTTATTAGTTAAAAAAGTTTCAAAAATCCAATAGATTTCGTTCCACTTCACAATTGTGTCCCACTTGTTGGTGATTCTTCACATAAAATAAAAAATTTATATCTTTATGTTTGAAGCCTGAAATGTGGCAAAAGGTTGAAAAGTTCAAGGGGGCCGAATACTTTCGCAAGGCACTGTATGTCATCATAAAGCAGGTGAAGGATGCTGAAACATCCTGAAGGACATCTATATTTCTGGAGGATCTTACAGAGTGCCTAAAATGGAGTCAAACACCTTTCAAATGTCATTAAAAGTAAAAGTAGAAGTCTTAGTAGATGGGGTTCTTCGGGGAGAGGAATGCAATGATTTAAGAGATGTTTTATTAATATATTACTATGTCCATGTTGAACAGCAGAGGGAACACTCTGCTTTTTTAATGTCCACAGTGGACATTTCTTTCTTGATGATTTTCACAATTCTGGCATCTTTATTCATTTGGGATTACCTCTTCACTGGCAGCTTGGAGGTGCAGTATCAGTCCCTGTACTCTGTGCTATGTACACAGATGGAACTGAGCAGTTCCATCATCTGCTCCTTTGTTGTTCTTTGTTTGTGTGATTATGTTCATTCATGCTAGTAGAATTTCAAGCCTGTCTGTAATGGGGACTTCTGAACTAGATATACTATTATGACAGTGGATTTTAGATTGACTAGACCTTTAGAATTCTCCTTAAATAGGTATTTATAGTCTCCTTTTCCTTTCAAAGGTTTCAAAGGCACCAGACCTTGGGTATTCAGGCCATATAAACCTCTGTGGCATAAAAATCAAGAATATAATTTACATTAACCTGAATTACTTTTGCCTTATCTGTTCACCACCACTATCACTCTGCCAAACACAAAAATCCTTAACTTGAGATCAGTAGGTTTACTAAGAACCCAATCAGCCTCGTGTTTTATCGTATAGCTTTCAAGTGTTTTGCAGTCATTGGTGAGATCTTTCAAAGTGGTATGAAATTTGTTCTTATCTTCCTGGTTGAAGTTTGAAAGGTTTTACTTTTTTGCTAATGCCCTCTTTTGGTTTCATCCTTCAATGATGTGATGTTTTCCGTGGACATTGACTTTTTGCAAGCAACATTTGGGAGCCAGTTTGATATGAATAATAATGGAATGGATTCATTTGATTTTGGGAAACATCTCTTCACATTCATGAACTCCTGAATGTGGTTGATAATTTCATTCTTGAATGTCAAATCCAACAGCATCAATTTAATATTCTTCCTCTGTTTTCCCACTCCATGAGAAAGTATTGTCACTGTCATGTTGAAAGACAGAATGTCTTTCAAAGTAAACTTGATGTTAGTTTTATTGAAACAGTTGAAAGGAATACACCACTGAAGAAAAAAATCAACTGTTAGGTACCCTTGGTTACTATTACTTACTTTTGATTGCTATTGCAAATCACAATATATCCACAACACAGTCCCACTGTCATACAGTATCATTATTTGACAGTCACCTTCATATTCCTTGAGATGCAGAAGGTTGTTGGGTTTCACTTACAGTAGGATGAAAATGCAGATGAAAGGCATAAATGCAGTTCTGGAAGATACTTTTCTGGAATGCCCATGAGGGACCTAATGTTTTAGTCCCAAGAATTAACCCACTGAGTAAAGGCCAGATTCTGTGTTGAAAAGTTGGTGTTCTCCTGGAAAATGTAATCTATAGCTGCTAAAATCAAAAAGTACCTTGAGTATTTAATATACTCAAGAACATTTGCAAATATAGAAAAACAAAAATTTTGCTAAACTTTTTCATCGGTCTGCCATCCTCTGTAGTTTTTTTTCAACTTCTTCAAGTTGCTGCTGAATTTATAACTCTGATGGATCACATTCAATTTAGATTCATTGTGGGTACTGTATGTATTTTTATTAGTTTGTCTGCACACTGCATGTGCAACATAACAACACTAGATTTATGAATGCAAAACTCTTTATGTAGTTCCCTGCTTCAGAGAACACCTCATACTGAAATGTAGCTATAAAGAGCTTTGGAGATATTGTTTCCGCCTGTGGAATAATTACCTACAGTAATTGTTGTAATTGCAGCAGTACGTCACATCTAATGTTAGATAAGCTGTCTCTGAGTTGTCTCTACAACAACTCATGCAGTACATCCTCAATGGCACAGGTGCCTGAAGAACTACTGGAAAAGCGGCATAAAAGATTTATCTCACCATTACTGAGTATATTAAAATATGCAATCATCTTGAAATAGATTGTTAAATCTGATTTTATTCCTATATATAAATAGATAATTAAAAAATAATGTAAGACCCACTGTGTACAAAAGCAAAATAACATTTCCTAAGCCTAGGCAGACTAGTCAAATAAATTTATAAACAAAGTTAAAATGACCTGAGGACATTAGATGGAGCTAATGGGATATTCATTCTTTCTTTATTCATGGGATACATTTTCTAACCCACAGAAATCTGTTCCTTATTAGAACCAGATATCATAACTTTGTAACATTTCCAAGATCTTTGGTGGGGCTACTTTACAGTCATTTGTGTTTCTGATAAATGAATTGCAGCTTTCTTTTCTGCTCATGCAATAACTCTGTAGATCTTTGTTTTGGTGTATACACATTCCAAGTGGGATCCTCTTTTTACCTTGGTTTACCTCTGGCTGGATTTGAGGTTCATAATTATTTTTCCCAAAAGAGTCTAACGGTCCAACAGTTAACCAAATCATGAAAGCTGCCAAAACCTAACAAATGTCATGTCCATTATAACCCAAAAAAGAACACGTGAGGGAGTTATTTAAAGGTTAAATATGTTGAAAGAAAATATTTCAAAACCAGTCAATTTTTATCTAACGTTCTAGATACAGCATGTTTAACCCTTTTCATCTTTTGTACTTATAAAGCATAAGTATATGATCAAGAGCTCTACCATCATAGAAGTTTGGATATTTTTTCATTTCACAGCACTGACAAAATGTGGTGTTACTGTTTATCTAATCTCTACTCATGTATGATTTCATATTTATTAATATACATATTTTTAGGAATGAGAATGATAACTGGTGTTATATGTCTCTACTTTAGGTTTCAATAATCTTTATAATTAAAGAAACCACCTTTCATTCTAATCAGACAGTCCTATTGTATTTTTTTTATTTTAATGGAAATTAGTGTCAACGTGAATAATGTTAGAGCAAGTTTACAAAAATATTGACAGCTCTGTGCGCTAATGAGAATGCATTATAAGTGACATGTTTTTGCTAGTACAGGACAGTACTAGTTACCTTCTGTTGAACCGTTGTCAGGGATGGACCAAGAACATTGTTGCTGTCATTTGAGAGACAAGTAAAATCATAAAGTGAATTTAAACCTATTGGTTTGAAGATAACTCAAGCTTCTTTTCATCTCATCCTCAACCTACCAACCAATATGATTTATACAAAAAAATAATACATAGTAAATAGTATAGTAAATAATAGAATAATAGAATAGTAAATAATACATAACTGTTACATGCATATCACTGCCAGGAAATTTATACAGAAAGATCCTTGCATTTGGGGATCTACTGTTTTTGCCATTTGTGTAATGGACAATGGTAAATAATAATAATATTATTATTAATAATAATAATAATAATAATAATAATTTCTTACACTTATATAGCGCTTTTCTGGACACTCCAATCAAAGCGCTTTACAGGTAATGGGGACTCCCCTCCACCACCACCAATGTGCAGCATCCACCTGGATGATGCGACGGCAGCCATAGTGCGCCAGAACGCTCACCACACATCAGCTATCAGTGGGGAGGACAGCAGAGTAATGAAGCCAATTCATAGAGGAGGATTATTAGGAGGCCATGATTGGTAAGGCCAATGGGAAAATTTGGCCAGGACGCCGGGGTTACACCCCTACTCTTTTCGAAAAACGCCCTGGGATTTTTAATGACCACAGAGAGTCAGGACCTCGGTTTTACGTCTCATCCGAAGGACAGCACCTGTTTACAGTACAGTGTCCCCGTCACTATACTGGGGCATTAGGACCCACATGGACCACAGGGTGAGCGCCCCCTGCTGGCCCCACTAACACCTCTTCCAGCAACAACCTTAGATTTTCCCAGGAGGTCTCCCATCCAGGTACTGACCAGGCTCACACCTGCTTAGCTTCAGTGGGTTGCCAGTTGTGTATTGCAAGGTGATAAAGCTGCTGATTAAATGTTAATAAACATCCCTTTGACGCAGGTGATTTCTATCAGTGGAGCCTTTAATATGGAATAAACAATACATTTCAGAAAAAAGGTATCCTTGTTTCTATAGGTTCGTGAATCATGAATAGTTTTGCTATTTTCCAACAGGAAAGATGATGATCAGATATAGTCCAGAGCATTTTCTTAGAAACAATTTCTGAAATAAACATCTTAATGTATTGTTAATATCTAATTAATTATTGGGACTATTATCTTTTTTATTAATTATCTTGAATGAGTATCCTAATACTGGATGGTTAATTGACTTCTGGTAAATTGGCCCTAGGTGTGAGTGTATGTACTGTATGTGTTCACCCTGTGATGGACTGGTGTCCCTTTCAGATTGTATCTTACCTGTGCACTTGTTGTTTGCAGAGACAGATTCCAGTTCCCCTGCGACTCTGAATTGGATGAAGTGGTTAGAAAATGGATGGATGGATAGACGGTAGGTGGGGAATGGGTTTTGACATTTTTTAGTTTAATGAACATTCATCTTTCTTTCTTATCTGTAGACACAGTTTAGCAAAAACTGAAACAGAGCTCTCTGAATGAAGCTTAAATACCCATCATTCTCAACACTAATTTATATGGAACTTGTGGATTACTTTGAATTAAAAACAATAATGAGGTACAGTAGCATCTTCCTCTCCCTACTGACCCGAATAATCAGATTTGAAGTGTATATGTGAATTTAAAATCCCACTACAATCCTATCAAACATTTGAGCAAAGTAATGGGATGTTTTGTTATGGTAAAACTCCTTTGAAAAAACACTGCAACTTTTATTGAAAAGGGAACTGTAGCTGTATTTATTGATCCATGCACCAACCATGATTCTAAAAATGTCTTCTGAACTGCATTATACAATTTAATAATTTTAGTTTGACACTGCAGTCAATGTGATTTCTTTATACAGAAAATTTCATTACTATAATTTATACCTATTTGGCAAATTCTGCTTTGTAGTTTTACTCAGGTGTGACCAGGTCTCATTATCAAACACACTGAAGTGAGAAATCAGTGCTAGGAAACAGTAGATCATGCAGAAGAAATACAAACAAGAGCAGGAAAAATAGTAAATCCAATGACAAAAACCATCCAAAAAAAAGCAAGAAGTGATGGCCAAGAATACAAAAGGTTCAATTGTAGAAGTCTTTATCTCTTTTATGTTGAAAAATGTGACCCAGCAGTGGTGAATAATACACATTTTCCTACATAATACTCCTCTGACATACAGTAACTGTGTAAGGAGCATTTTATTGAGCCAAAACATACTGAACAATGTCAGTTTTCACAGAGGGAACAGTTTATGAAATGATTTTAGCATGAAAGTTATGAAACTTTCTTAATTTTAAGAAATTAAAATTAAACTAATAAATTAATTTAACTAAAAAATATCAAAAGTCAATGCATTTTAGAATACTGGTATACTGTAAGCACAGTGGATAGCATTGCTACCTCACAGCGCTTGGGGCTCAATTGTAGACCAGGAGTGCTATCTGTGTAGAGTTTGTATGTTCTCTCAGTGATTACATGAGTTTCCCGTGGTCCAAAGACATACTGGTATATTAATTAGCTTCTGGGAAAATTGGACATGGTGTGAATGTGTGCGAGTCTGTGTTAGTGTCTGTTTGTCTGTGATAGACTGGTGTCCCTGCCTTTCATCTGTTGCTCGCTCAATCTACCTTGTTTTTTGTTTTTTAGTAATATGTTATATTTGATATTTAGTTTAAACTTTGAGAAACTTAATATTATTCCCTAATGCAAGACTTTGACATTCAAATTGCAGTGCTTCGAAACAATGATTATCCAGTTGTTGCCACCATCCCTTTCACTTGAAATATCAGATAATTGGATAGACCAGTGAAATTTGCATACACAAGCAGTTCATCCTGTAAGATAAATAACATTTAACACTAAATAACATTTGTCCCTCTATCATGTTTGTTAAGTTCTAACTGAACTACTGAAATACACGTAAATGGCACAAATCCATGCTCAGACATTAAATCTAATTTTGAGATATAGGATTTGGCAGCTGGTGTGTTTTACAAGTAATTGTGCATTGTAATCCATATGTAGTAATTTAGTATTCCTTTTTCTTTATGGTTTCGTAACATACTGTAAAGTTCAAGGTTCAGAACATACCAACATTGCATTAAATTATCCATTGATTTTTTAAAACAGTCTATTGATGTACAGTAATAAAACAGGTAATACTCCAGTCTAACGAAGAAATTGTCATTCTTCATTTTTTATCTGTTAGGCTAAAATCATCTAGTCATTTTGTTCTGCCCCACAGACAGCATGGTTCGATTTTGACGCTGGTGGAACCAAGCAACCGATTTGTTTAATATTTTTTACACTGTTTTTCCTGAGATTTAGAGCTGAACTGTATGGCATGATTTATTACGCTGCACTTGTCTTACTGACAATTATAGCTCAATGCACTGAATACCCATGTGAATGGGATGATCCTTCATCATTTAAACCTTGATGTGTGAATTTTATGGATGTACGTAGACAGAATTCCTATGTCACTCTCCAAGGACATATTGGGAAGACTGATTCATCATCCATCAGCTATTTCATTCCATTAAAATACTCACCAAGACAAGTTGAGTTTCCAAGGTCAACATTCTGAAAATTTAACGGACTGTGCCTTACAAATGTCTTGGTAGTTTGTATTTTTTTCTACATACAGTATCATCATTAACAGTGTGTCACAAATTACCAAACCAATAAAGTCACGATTAATGAGAGTACAGATTAATGAAAGACCGGCATTTCCCCAAAACAAAGGACTTTGTTTTCCAGAAAATAGGTGTGGTGGACATACTGTATATGTTTCTTGAAAGAATTCTATAACGTGCAGAGTTCAGGTGAGTATCTAAGTACCTAATCTAGTTTGGGATTCTTACCTTGACATAATAATTCCAATGAAGAAAAAAAAAGTTGCCTTTTATCTTATGTGAATCAGAAGAATTTTTTATATTCTTAAATAGCAATAACTATTTTACTGTATATGGAAAAGGTGATTTGCCAGTTTTAAGAACAGTCTTGAGTTTTAAGTCTTGCCAAGAACAGAACAGTGGCCAAATTAATTAAGGGTTTTACTCGATGGTACAATTTTCAATGTGACATTGATAGAAAAATAAATCATTTATTATAACCAATGGTTTAGAAGTACTCAGAGAGAGTTCAATTTCAAGCACTAACAAGCTGCCTGTGGTTAATGTGTATATGTACTAATTGGATGTTTCCTTCACTTAAAATAGTGTAAAATAAATCACTGTGCATATGTTTGTATATGGATTGTACTGCATATCTATCTGCAAAGAACTATTACTATGTCTGTCATAATTGTTGATATAAGTAATTTACAGTTACTTTTTTCACAACTGCGCATTCCTAAGCCTAGACATTTCTAACTATGCTTTTTTATTCTATGTTGCAAGATGGACATAACATTATACAGTACAATGTAAACCATATTCAAACATTTCAGTGGAAAATTCTCCAGTGAATTTTAGGACATATCAATGTACACCATTTAGTCACACAAAAACATTGTGTTAAGATAACTGCAATACACTATTGTCCAATTACTTGTTGTGTGGGGAGAAAGGCTTAATTCAGCACATCAATAAAACCCTGATCTTGAGCTCATCAGATGAATCACTAACACAGGATGTCAGGGCCACATACTCAATTGCACTCTAGACAATTAAACCAACATATTTATTTTGCAATGATGTGACCAGAGAAACTCAAGCAATCTGTCATATCAGATACTGAAAACATGAGCATAATAATAACCATGTTGCACCAACCGAAGGCCAAGCCCGGGGGCAAAATCTTGTGTGAATTGCATAATGTTAGTATTACACTGTATAGTGGGACTACCAGCATGGTACAGCACAGCTGGAATTAATCCAAGGCAATGTGTTATAGTTTGAAGATGAGCCGTAGGGAAACAGAAATAAAAATCCATGAGTGCAGCCTGCATGAGGCATCTTGCCCTAAGGCCTGGAAACACTTCTTTAGGTACTGACAGCTGAGACACCTACCTCTCGGCTGCCATTTGTTTCAAACATATTCAGTGTGAAGAAGAGGACATTTCTTTTTTCTTCAGCCAGCCTGAGTGCTCAGTTCTAATTTTTCCAATTCGTCTTGTCTTTGGTTTTGTGTTGGTTTCTTTCTCCATGTTTCTGCATTTGATTCTCCAAAGTTTGCCAACTTATGATGATAGTATTCTACAGATACCCCCATGATGTATGTGGTGACCACTGTCTAGTGTCTTGGACCCTTTAGCATCAGGAATTAGTTTCACATCAGGTTCAGTTCACTCACAAATAAATCTAAATTCAGTAGTTGGGTCAGATCCTAATACATGCAATTTAGAGAGGAAGTGTTTTAGAGGGGCTGCTATCCAGACCAGTGATGTTATCTGTATGGAGTTTGTATGTTCTCTCTGTGTTTACATGGGTTACCTCCTGGTGCTCACGTTTCCTCCCACAGCCCAAAGACACACTATTATGTTAATTGGCTTGTGGGAAAATTGGTCCTTGGTGTGACTGTGTGGCTGTACCTGTGTTTGCATCTACAGTATGCGTTTGCCCTGTGATGGGCTGGTGTCCCATCCGGGGCGTAGCCTGCCTTGAACCTGTTGCTTGCTCTGGATCCCTGAATTAGAAGAAGTGGTTAGAAAATGGATGGATGGATAGATATATATATAGTATACATAGGAAAGCAGAAATAGGCAAGTCCTCACAAACGTTACTAAATTCTTTAAAAAAACTCTATTAAATTCAAAGGTAATTTTGCTATCAAAAACTGACTGACTTGATGAAACAAATCTTTTCATCCATTCAGCACACCTCATTATGCTTATCAAAGAAACAATATGTATTCAGTAATATGCTATTTAAAAGAGCACATTTTAACTAGCCTTCATATCTAAAACACCTTGCAGAATACATTAGCAATTTCACTTGCATTGCAACATTTCTATTATTTTTTTTGCATACAAAAAGTCACTCAAAAAAGATGTTACACCATTTTGAATTTTCACATTATATTAATACCTCTGTATTGCTAAATTAAGTAAAACTGAAAGTGAGACCATTCACTGTCATCACACACAGGATGACTTGCTTTTGAGGAAAATGTGCTCTTGCAATTTGCCCTCTCCGAATAGCGCACATACTAAATTCCATAAATGCTATGCCTCAGTGAAAACATTTTAATTTGATTTTTGTTTTTAACTCCCATATTGTCTCTAGCATGATTTATTTCCTAATACATATACACATGCCCCTGTATTGTATATATTATAAATACACAAACAAATTAACCACTATGCAAAAAGCTTTTAAAATGCCTTTATCAATAAGGACTAAGTAGTAAAGTTTGATTTGCAGTGATGTTTCAAGAAAAAAAAAACTACAACAAAATAGTTATTTTGTCGGGAACAATTGGGCAGAAATTGATATAATTAATATATTCTTCTAGCAGGACAAGAAACAGGGGTGAGTATATCAGAATTTGGTGCATATGCATTTGGATAATTTTTTTTACCCCATATTTGGCAACACTCACAAATAAAAGTTATTCAGTCTGTATATATTTAGTTTTGTGGCAGTAACAGTATTTAGGTCAATGCTCAAGAAACAAGAAAAAAAGCATTAGGCTTATGCACAGTTTGTTACTTTATAATATTTTTTCCACTGATCTCTGTTTCTCTTCATGGTTTGCAATCTGAATATATTCCCTCTGGTCTAATTCCAAGCAGCTGAAATTTTTTAATTCAACAAAACCCTTTATCTACAACATTGCCTTTTTGTGGCCGCATTTCAAAATTCTATACATACTGTACACTCTGTCAGGCTTTTTAAATTGTCACTGCGTGTTTACTTGAATGTAAATGTTCTCAAAATGAAAATGTTTTTTGTCATTTCAAATGGTATAATGGAAAAAGCAGACAAAACTACTTCAAAGCATCAGTGGAAAAACATATGAGTTAAAGATAATTTTCCCTTTAATGCGATTAGAGAAGAAATGTTAGAATATCAGAGAAAAATTGTTTAAACTTACAAATTTATTAAATCCACATTTAAGCAACTAGGTCATGGGTGTGCATTGCTTGAACCTGATTGCACTTTTATTAATACTAAAGTCCTGCCTGAAATAAGCTTCCACTTCATCATTGGGAGTTATTGTAACCCTGTCTTAATTCTAAGCCTCTGGTGTTAGAGGATTTTGACAGGAATTCTCTGATCTCAATTCCATATTAAACACATTTACTGTAGGTTGTACTACACCAGGTCATATAAGCCACTCCAGTATGGAGGTTATGTTGTTTTTTTTAAAGTAGACTTTCACTTATTTCAAAATGGATATCAGCAATCCAATTCTACCACAAAATGACAATATTTTTAACACAGGGAGTATTGTGCTGCAGTTGCAATATGTTCTGGAATTATAAATTCCATGTTATAATTCAAGAACATACAATATGTTTTCCATTTTGATTTTACTTTTTTAAGTTGCTAAATATCAAAGGAAAATACTGTGCCTTGTGATAAGACCAAACATTATCTCCCATTGCTCTTTTTTCCAGAAAGCACAGAGATAAATTATGTATCCAAGCGCAAAGAAAACTGCTCTCTTATGCAGCAACATAACTATAACTATAAGAACTATGCATGTTTTAATAGTGCTGAAGCTTGATTTCTGATTGCTGCTTTTAATCCATACATCAAGTTAAAAGGACTCAGCGATACAGAATATCAAAAAGCAAAAGCAATAATGTGGTTTGAAATTTAAAATGTGAAATGTTAATAAATATGAAATTAGTATGAGACCCACTACAGATGACAGGTTTAATAATTTCTCTCATTTAGCATTATTGTTCAAATGGCTAGGTGGAATTGATCCAATGAGTTTATATGTAATTGATAATGCCTGGTGCCAAGTCGTAATTACACCTGTTGGAATTTAGTAACCGTTTTCAAGCTGAGATGAACCTTGTGTTTTAAATCCCTGAACATTTCAATGATCAATGTAATAATAATGAGTAATCTTATCTTTGTAGAAGTCTGTAACATATTTTCCTCTTTACAGCTTCCAGACTATCCAGAACTACAGTACAGCAGATAGCTTTGCAATTCTAGTTCATGATGCAATGACAAAGATCCTTCTATTGCACATTCTCCTTGGGTATTATAAGCTCCTAGAACATCTGAAGCTATAAAATAATATAAGCAACAACAGAAAATAAACAGTGATGATCGCTCTTAAAAAATGGCTTGGGATTGGTCAGCAAATATTTAAAAAATATACAGTATATATGTCAGGAATATATGTCAGGTTATACACAAATTGTTCTTAAACATGCAGATGCACAACACATTTAGTCAAGGTTCTCAATATATTGGCCAGTAAGAATATGTACTTTCTCTTCTCACAGTCTCTTCTGTCGTGCCTTATGGTTTGAATAACTTTCTTACAGCTTGGGCATTTCACGCATCTTTGAAATAATCCCTTTTCCTTCACCAACCCCTTTTACTGAAAACCTAAGACCTTGTGACATTTGCTGTACTTCTTATTTTTTTAGAAAGGTTTTCCATGTTTTATGTTTTCTTGCCATCTTGAACTATTATAATGAAGTGTTTGCAAATTGAGCATCGGTCACACAATTTTTTTCACTTCTCTTTAGTTGCTGAATTAACAGCGTCAGCATCAATGAAAAAGGGTATCCCAGACTGGATAGCCAGGTTGGAAACTGCATGCAAAGTACCAGCAAAAATTACACTTCTTCAAATTGTACTTCCCCTCTGCCCCCACTTTACACTCACTCCCCTACCAAAGCTTCCATAGAACAGGTGAGTTAAGTTTAGACTATATCAGCCACTCTGGAAGCAACAAATTAAAATCAATTTAAACTAATTAATCAAAACACACAAACACACCTGGTTCTGTTGGTCAAATTTAACACTTATCATTAAAATGTATCTCCAAATACAGTTTAAAATGAAAGTGTTGAGGCTGTTACGTGAAATTTGTCATCTTTGCTATGAACTAATGAAATTTGCATCTCAAAAATGATATATGAGGCAAAGTAAAGAATTTCAGCTATTGTTTCTGGGTATAATATTGCAGACATATTTAGCAATGTTAGAACAAATGGAGCTTATAACGAAAGTTCAGGAGGGATGACAACAGCCAAATCTGATCCAGCTGTCAGTAATTCCCAATCATCATGTCATTTCCTCACCTAAAACATAAATATAATTTTTATAATACTTTACATAACTTACTTTACATTACTTTACATTACATAACAACATATTTTACATTATCCCCTTTTCTTCCTCATCTACGTTTTTTTGGGCATTTCACCTCCACCTCACCTCATCTTTGCAGCTGGCCCTTGGTCACTTCTCACACTGCATGGGGGTCCTATAGCCAAGAGGCTAGCCCTCAACCAAGCAGGTTGAACTAAATTTTGACCAAAACATTCCATAATGCTTTCAGCACGCTTAATTCTTGTGTGTTGTTCTAGTGAATTGATGTTTGTTGTGTTCAATCAGCCCCTTTCCCTTATCCTCCCCTTTTCAGGTGAGGATGAGTATTGGTACTAATGGCTGACAGGTCTTTCTAATCTTCAAGTGTTCCATGTTGAATTATTAATTAAAACAAAAAAAAAAACGGGTGAATGTATAGCCATGGTGCCAGCTTTTGGAGTTTACTTTTTGGGTCTGCCTCTACAAAGTTTGACTGTATCCAGTATATCAAGATGAAGACTAGAGAGTTGTCTAAGAAAATATTTTTGAACATGAGAGCAAAGAAACCTTTAATTAGTCCCATTGCAAAGAGATTGGACATGGCAAAAACCACAACAATCTAAAATTCAATAGTATGCAGCAAAAATGACAAAGTTTACTTCACTGTCCCAATTTGTATACTTTTCATTGGAACTGTGTACTTAAAATGTGCTCCTTTTTTCCCTTTGCTGATATGCAGAAGAAATATTTCAGACAGTTATCAGACTGGTATTTAGATGGAAAATTAGGGCTTAAGGTAAAAAAGGGGCAAATTTATCATTTATTTTTCTGTCAACATGGATTTTATGGTGCCATTACATGAAATTGTAAAGATTAAAAGTAACGCCACATTTATTAAAAACCCTGTAATATTTTTATCATAAAGTTCTTTATCAAATTTGAATACAGATCTTATATATGCAAATGGCACTCAACAATTCATCTGAGGCTGAGACCTACACCTCAGCCCAGAGACTAGAGGAAAAGCAGGTCTGCAGATAAGTTGATCCCCTGCTGTGGTCTCTGCATGAAATAAATTCCAACACATTATTTTTTTTCTTCTGCATAAAGCCACCAATTAAACTAAAGCAGTGCCCGACCTGACAGTAGCAGGAGTGATTATTCCATAACACAGTTAGGCCCCTCTAATTGACTTCAAGTGCTTTGCTTAAAAAAAAAAGATCTTCACAGCCACCTCTGTCAAAGTCACATTGATATGCAAATATCAATCCACCTGACAGAAAATTGCTTAAGAAAGAGTGACACTCTAAATTGAATTATCTCACAACCCCCCTTCACCCCTTCCCCCTTTAACTATCTGTGGAACCCATAGTGATCAATCTGCATATGTGTCTAAAGATGAGGAGGATTTTTTTTTATGGAGATAAACAGCAGAGGGGAGAGCAGAGGTTGCCATGGGAACCGCGTGACTCATGACAATTTGGTCGTTGAATGAAGCCATTAGTGGTGTTGAGCTGCGTGTTGCGGTTTTTAAAGTAAGCTCCCCGGGAACCTGTCAGCAGCTGCCTTCCTTCAGCTTTTCATTAAAAGCAATCGCAGATCTTCAATCCGCCGTCTCATTACTTTTTTATGTGCTGCTTGAGGAATATCACGCTGCCTGTGGATGTGTTCGCAGTCCAGTTTATGGCAGAAGCTCCTTTACAGTTTTAACCATAAATTTTAAAAGGTTCTCAGGGATGGAGGGGGTGGGCTAGAGGAGGGAGAGATCTGTCTATTTTTCATTTAACACCCCCCCCCCTTCATTCAAGGTTTTATATCAAAGCCATGCTGATAGTTGTTGTGCATGTAATGTAATTGGTTGAATGATTTGAAATAGGCTGGTGCTGATATATATTAATCCAGTTCGTTTTTTTTCAGGTTCCATGCTGAATTGTGACATTAAAGGATAGGTCCAAAGGTGTTTTCAGTGTGAACATGATGTTCCAAATTGACGTCACTCCCCAAGATCCTGTTCCTTTCACTATGTATAGAAGTGGGCTTTGGAGACCTTGAGTAATAGGATCCTGCTTGTGTTTGTACTCCACTATTGTGACTTGTAGTAGGGGGTTAATTAGTTTAAGCCCTTGAATGACTGCTCTACTGAAGACTAAATCTTTATTTGATCACTCCCCAACCTCTTACTTAATCCTCTATGATCATGTAAAGCACGATCCAGCTTTTACAAAAATGTAGAAAAACATTTTCAACACCTTATGATATCCTAATGACAAAATATTGGATATCATAAATGAGGTTTCAATTTTTATATTCCTTTCACAACATTTTGCATTCTGGGGCACAGTTTTGATTGAATCATAACAATGCAAAGGCATATATCTCCACAGCTTCAATAAAGGCTACACTGAGCAGTGATTTGTTAATGTTACAGGCCGTGATTTTCAGCATTGATGCAAAAGTGATTAATACATCTAAGAAAAGAAAGCTGGAAAACATAAATTCCTTACACTGTGGGCAGTGGCTCTGTGGCTCAGGTTTTGCGCCTGTGGCTGGAAGGTTGCTGGTTCGTATCCTATGGCTAGCAGTGGAATCCTACTCCATTGGTCTCCTGAGCAAGGCAATTAACCCCAACTGCTCCACGGGTGCTGTATAATTGGCTGACCTAATACAAACAATTGTATACGGCCAATAAAGTGATCTTATAATGCAACACTGAGTGAAATTCATACTATATAACTATAATTATACAGACAGGACATTAATTTTACATAACCAGTAAAATTCAGTAACACTGAATGCTAACATTATATTAATATTCCTACATACAGTACAACACAAAGTTTATAACAGAAGTTCAGGGGGAAAGCTAGATCCTTATATACTGTACGTATAGGTATGTAGACCTATACCCCAGCCCTTCCTTTTGTATATTTCTCTTGCATCCCCTCTACCACTACATCCTTGCAGCAAGTCCAACTATGGTGAGGGGGAGTCATGGGCTAGGCTGCCATTCCCTTAGCATGGTGAATCACACCAAATACGCACTATACTGTATATCTCGTTCCTCTGATGCATTCACTAGGATGAAACTGAACTATTGAAATTGAAAACATCTCGCAAGTAGGCACTGTAAATCAAAGTAGTTCAGGTGGGTAGCTGCGTCAGCATGCGTAGGCTGCAAAGGAACAAGTAATAGGTTTATTCCATGCTGAAAAAAAAACCTGAAGAAGGCTCCACGGCTGAAAAGTTGGGTTCTCTTTCTTCTTTTTTTCAGCATGGAATAAACCTATTACTTGTTCCACTGTAAATCAAAGTTTGTAATAGGAATGGCTCAGTGCTACAGTAGTCTCAGTTGTAGTTTTCTTTTTAATAAAAGATTGTTATTTGTCAGAATGGATCTCATTAAATTATATCTATATTTTAACTGTAATGGCAGTTAATCACAAATGGAAATGCCTGCAGAACTTGTGAGCTAGAGAACATCTTAAAGATCCTATGTTCTTTCTAAATGGCTAGTCATAGAACTATATTGTTTTAAAGCTTTTTTTAAAAAAAGCTTGTCTTTTGCACTATACTTCAGAATAATTTTTAACATGAAAGTGCATTATGATGGACATTAAAATATGCCCAGATGAGCTTTTCAAACTTTTCTACACATGAGATCCAGCACAAATGCCTTCCTTATAATAAAAATCATTTGAATGCAACAATACACCTGTTTTTGATGAGAAATTGATGATTTTGTTTTTGTACAAGTGATTGAATTTTGATGTTTATGCTTGTTTTTGCATGTATATAGCACTCTCTTTTGATAGGAAGCTGAGATTGTGCGGCAGAAGTTGTGCCAGCTCCTCACAGGAAAAAGATTAATGCTTGGGAGTACAGATAAATTAAATCATTAATAAAATCCCAAACCAGAAGAGAAAATAAAAAAAATGTGGAAAAAAACCTTCAGGGAACTTACCATACACAGTAAGCACTCTCTTTAAGCAGATTAATTAGCATATAAGCTTTAAACTGAAATTATGTTATCTAGAAAGCATTATATTTAGATTCCTACGGTACATAACTATGCCAATTCACTTCTTTAACAGGTCACTAGAAAGTCCTTCTTAAGGCATTGCTTGAAACCTGGAGGACACATTCTTCTCTATTTCTGTTCTGTAGTGGAGTATTTTTCTTTTCTTCTTCAGTTAGATCAGTCTATCAGTTGTTAATTTTGTACAGAGTGTGAATTGTCCTACAAGACACATTGCAAAAAAAGTACGGTATCTGAACAATATTTTAAAAAATAGTAAACTAGTACAAGAAAATGTTAACTTTAAGATAAACACATAAACAATATTTCATGACATGGATAGTGTATAAAATATACAACTGAAAGAATAAATTATTTTCTTGGAGGTGGAAGACTGAGGTGTGCGTGTTAAAGCGAAGTCATACTCCACATTATGCCCAGCTATAGAAATCAGTTTCTGCTTGATACAAAAAGTAAATAAGAAGCTTCCCTTTACACTGTCATTCCATTTAATAAATTCCCTGGTCACCCCTGCTTTCTGCATCCATGTAAATGTGCACAATCTGTAAACTGACATTCAGGATATCCAAAAGAGGATATCAAGTAGTGGTGTGTCACTGTGGGTGAGATTCAAGTTTAGAAGTGAAAAGTGGGCAACAAAGTTCACACCTGACTTGGCAGGTTAGTCTTTAAGCTTGGGTATTCTGTGCTTTAATTTAAGAACCTATCATAAAATGTAATCAGAAGGCTTTATCCATGGTTAGGTCTAAAATATTTCAGGGCTAAGGTAGTCTGCAGGTTCATTCAAAGTCCTAGTCACACCAATCAAAATACTTTTTTTTTTCTTGGAGCTGTCCAATCATTAATTACCGGGTCATTGAATGTGAAAGGGAAATTTGTTTTTACACTTTCATCAGTTTAAATTCATGTTGGTCAAGATGCATAATATTGCTAGCTGTTTTGCCACTTCAGTCTTTCACTGTCTGTGTATACAGTACATACTGGCCATATTAACTGTATACAGTAAATATGCTGTAACTTAGTAGTTTACTGTTGATTGTGAAACAAAGGGTAAGCAGCAAATGCCATTCTGTCTCAGTTGATTTTGTCAGTGTTTTTGGAACACTGCAGTCTTCAGCCGAGTAATAATGGCAGAAGTTTGGATTTTAATTGGAATTACAGTAACTGGACACAGCATTTTAACTGTGGATATTTTGTGGTGTTATTGAATTCCGGATAGAGGTCAAATTTTAATGTTGCACTTCCGCTTCCTAAAACATATACAGTAAGCTTCCTGACTGAACACAGCTCCCCACCAGAACGCATCTCCCTGACTGAATATAACTACCCAGCTGAACATAGCTCCATGACTGAACACAACTCTACTGCTCATCCTGTCGAGTTCCCCTACCTCCACCCCAACATCATCTTTCTAGCGATTCTCCTGGCTCATACCTACTAAGTGGAAGAGATGTGATAGTACTGACTTTTGCCAAGCACCATTATTTCCTTAGCTAAGACAGTTAAAGCCAAGTACTAAACACATTATCATTTCATTCAAGAGCTTGTTTAATCATTATAAGTGTTTGACCAAATAACATAAAGCTGTATTCAAATTGTGTGACATACAGTGCCTTGCGAAAGTATTCGGCCCCCTTGATTTTTTCAACCTTTTGCCACATTTCAGGCTTCAAACATAAAGATATAAATTTTTTATTTTATGTGAAGAATCACCAACAAGTGGGACACAATTGTGAAGTGGAACGAAATCTATTGGATTTTTGAAACTTTTTTAACTAATAAAAAAATGAAAAGTGGGGCGTGCAAAATTATTCGGCCCCTTTACTTTCAGTGCAGCAAACTCACTCCAGAAGTTCAGCGAGGATCTCTGAATGATCCAATGTTGTCCTAAATGACTGATGGTGATAAATAGAATCCACCTGTGTGTAATCAAGTCTCTGTATAAATGCACCTGCTCTGTGATAGTCTCAAGGTTCTGTTTAAAGCGCAGAGAGCATCATGAAGACCAAGGAACACACCAGGCAGGTCCGTAATACTGTTGTGGAGAAGTTTAAAGCCGGATTTGGATACAAAAAGATTTCCCAAGCTTCAAACATCCCAAGGAGCACTGTGCAAGCGATCATCTTGAAATGGAAGGAGTATCAGACCACTGCAAATCTACCAAGACCTGGCCGTCCCTCTAAACTTTCAGCTCAGACAAGGAGAAGACTGATCAGAGATGCAGCCAAGAGGCCCATGATCACTCTGGATGAACTGCAGAGAACTACAGCTGAGGTGGGAGAGTCTGTCCATAGGACAACAATCAGTCTTACACTGCACAAATCTGGCCTTTATGGAAGAGTGGCAAGAAGAAAGCCATTTCTCAAAGATATCCATAAAAAGTCTCGTCTAAAGTTTGCCACAAGCCACCTGGGAGACACCCCAAACATGTGGAAGAAGGTGCTCTGGTCAGATGAAACCAAAATCGAACTTTTTGGTCACAATGCAAAACGATATGTTTGGCGTAAAAGCAACACAGCTCATCACCCTCAACACACCATCCCCACTGTCAAACATGGTGGTGGCAGCATCATGGTTTGGGCCTGCTTTTCTTCAGCAGGGACAGGGAAGATGGTTAAAATTGAGGGGAAGATGGATGCAGCCAAATACAGGACCATTCTGGATGAAAACCTGTTGGAGTCTGCAAAAGACCTGAAACTGGGACGGAGATTTATCTTCCAACAAGACAATGATCCCAAACATACAGCAAAATCTACAAAGGAATGGTTCACAAATAAACATATCCAGGTGTTTGAATGGCCAAGTCAAAGTCCAGACCTGAATCCAATCGAGAATCTGTGGAAAGAGCTGAAAACTGCTGTTCACAAACGCTCTCCATCCAACCTCACTGAGCTCGAGCTGTTTTGCAAGGAAGAATGGGCAAGAATTTCAGTCTCTCGATGTGCAAAACTGATAGAGACATACCCCAAGCGACTTGCAGCTGTAATCGCAGCAAAAGGTGGCTCTACAAAGTACTAACGCAAGGGGGCCGAATAATTTTGCACGCCCCACTTTTCATTTTTTTATTAGTTAAAAAAGTTTCAAAAATCCAATAGATTTCGTTCCACTTCACAATTGTGTCCCACTTGTTGGTGATTCTTCACATAAAATAAAAAATGTATATCTTTATGTTTGAAGCCTGAAATGTGGCAAAAGGTTGAAAAGTTCAAGGGGGCCGAATACTTTCGCAAGGCACTGTATGTGCAACTCTCAAGAGCATAAAAACATATCATAGTGTGAACCAAATTATGTTCAATAATCACTACATTTTAAAGCAAAAAAAAAATATTGAATATTAAAAACACAGCAAACCAGCCTAGTTACGAGTAGGGGAATAGAGTCAGTTACAACACCTACAGAGGTTCTAAGAGAGAAGAGAAAGGGATCATTTGAATCTTGTCTTTCTTAAGAAAGGTCGAGAAATGTCAAAGTCATTTCCTTGCTCAAACTTCATTCTGTGATATGATATATGATAATTTATAATTTTATCATTTATGAGCAGCAAATGCTTTGTTAGCAAAATATAAAGGCTGCACTGGTACTGGAATTACTAATATGAGGAATATATGAAACAACAACTCAGATAACATATGTCTGTGATACTTGACTAATTCTTTAATCTTTATAATATTAGCTTTTTTGATCTACAATAAATGGCAAATGCTCCCAATTTGTATGGTTTTAAGTCTGCCTTGCTGTTTTGGAATTAAGAAAGGCATTAACATTCACATTATGAAAATCTCATTTTAAATCACTTTTCTTCATAACTGGAGAACTTGGCTTATCGCAAAAGATCATTATATGTCTGCACTGCCCAATGGACTGCAGTAAAATACATGGAAACTTTAATTTCAGGACTATTAAAAAAGAATCCCAAAGGCGTGACTGTAGAACAAATGGTGACTGGTTACAGTGTTAAAACACATATGCCAAATCCCTAGATTAATTCAAAATGCCCAAGGCATTTCCATAAATTTTCCGACCAAAGGCACAGGAAAATAAGATGAAAAACTGAAAAATGAAAATGTATTTGGGTTTGTAATTCCTTGGAGGTCAAATTATAGTTCTTGCCCTTTGCTCCTTAATTGCTTTTTTCTACTTCATGTGCGTGATGCATAGCCCCCCTCATAAGCATGCTGGCAGATCTGAAATACACTGCCATGGTTTTTCCATTCTTTAACTGACAAAATCAGCCAAACTTTCATCTTTGCCTTGGCCCCTTTCCCCTTCATGTTGAAAAAGCAAAATAAGTCTGCAAATTGCATTTACAGTATATGTAAACAGATGGAGTCCTTTAAAATACAAAGAAGCTCAGTGTTGTTATAATGTGCCAAAATGTTCCACTGTCCATCTCACCATTAATGACTCTTGATGTTTGCAATGCTTAAAATATGCCAAGTGATTATAAATTACAAGACTCTCTTTACTGATCAGGATAGAATTTGCAGTACTTATGCGGTTGAACCACTGGGATTAAGTGATCATAACAGGGTCAAATATAAAGTCTTTTGGCAGTTCAAACCTGCATTTTCCAAACTTAAAGCATTTAATTTCAGAAGAGCAAATTCTGTTCAGATGAATTTAAGCCTACACAAGATATATTGTGGGGAACTGCTAGTTAATAGGACAGTTGAAAGCAGTTGCTTTGTATTTGAAAGACTTATTCTCAGCACAAAGGAAAAAAAAAAGTATTCAAAAATCAGGAAGAAAACAATGAGCAAGACATCCTCACAATGGCAAAATTATTTAGCAAAAAAGGCCTTACTCAAGGAGTTAGAGACAATGTGAGTAATGCTTTGTTAAGAATGCACAACATCCTACAGTACATAAAGATTAATCCACACTCTTAAAGGTTTAAAATTGACCAGAGATTAGCGACGCATACAAAGACTGAATGCCATGAATTATATTATATATTGAGTGGTAGTTATAAAACCAGTCCTCCTGAGTAATGAACATTCAATGTTATCTATCCAACCATCCATCCATTTTCATCCATCCATCCACTGTGCAACCCGCAATATTATCTGGGAAAGCAAATGAAAGTTTATTAGGTGTTAGAATACTTACATTGAACCATTGGTGTTTAGGCCCCATCCTTTTCTTGTATATTTATGCAATACAAAACGAATAACCTCTTTCCCCTCTCCACCTCCATCCCACGGCAGTACTCCTGCATCAGTGTTGCCAATCAAAAACCCGTAAAATAAAATCACAGTCACAACAGAATTCCCTTGCAATAATGTTTTGACTGCCTTAGCAGCAGTGCCTCAAGCCTTAGGCAGTGGAAAGCTGTGTATAACTCATATCAAGACAGGCCAAGATCCAATGACACCAAGGCAGGGGATGTGTAGGCTCTTAATGTAGTGCCAACACTGTTTTAGCTGCAGGAACATCAGTGCTAAATCAGCGGGGCAGAGTGGTGGCACTGTGGCTAAGGATCTGTACCTGTAGCTGGAAGGTTAAGATTTCAAATCCCTCAGCTGGCAGAGGAACCCTACTGTACTTCGTTGGCCCATGAGCAAGGCTTTTAATCCCAGCTGCTCCAGGGGCACTGTATAAATGGCTGACCATGTGCTGTGACCCCAAGCTTCTCTCTCCCTGCCCATGTGTCTCATGGAGAGCAAGCTGGGTTATGTGAAAAGACAAATTCCTAATGCAAGAAACTATATATGGCTAATAAAGTGATCTTAAAGATTAAAGGCTCAGTTATCATCCTGCAGCTGAGAACAGGCAATATCCATGTTTCTCTTTATTAAAGTATCGGTCAAAAAGGAAGTTACAGCTTTCTAGAACTTAAGCACTTTGTAAAAAAGAACCCAAGCTCCAATTAGGACAGAGTGTTCACAGGGGAAATTTGTTAGAAGTCAAATGTATTCTGTGAAGAAAATTTGAGTGATCCTGTCAATGATTAGCAAATTACTTTTTTTCAAATATTGTTCTATGAAAAACCATCTGCAACGTTCATGATCCTGTCATAGATAGGAACCTTAATACATTTTACTTAATTTATATTGCATTTATACAAAACTTGTAATACAAAAACATACATAGGTGAAACCATTCCCTTTGATTTGTCCCTAAGGTTGAACACAATGTTTTATGCACTGGGTGCATAGACAGCCTCATTTCCCAGGGGATGCCATATGCTTGCATTGCAGAATAAAAATGAAAGTACAAAAACATAGATCATACAGCTTGCTGTCTGAGCAGATCAGTAAGACGGGATGATAGCTCCCACAAAATGTAGGACATGATCTGTGCTATAATAGCAGTACTAACATTTTTTCCTACAAGAGCTTTCCTCAATGGATGTGTTATGTCAAGCAAAAGAAGACCTAACTGGGGCCAATAAGTAAGATAAAATTCAGGAGGGATCCCATCAGTGCTGGGAAATTGATACTTTAACTCAGACAGGGATACAGATACATCTAATATAGCTCCCTATGCTGCGAAAATTTGAGTTTTGAACTATGTTATTTAGAGTAAAACATGCATAAACAAGAGTCTCAAAGTTACTAAGAGGACAGGTCAACTGCCAATAATGTAATATACAATAGATAAATACATACATAATACATTGTGCTAAGCATAGAATTTAATTATTTTCTTTCAAAGTTGATTTCCAGTACTGTAGCATCACAAAAGGTGGGTTGTTGCGCATTCTCTAGGAAAGTTGATCTGTTGATTTTTATAATTTTCGAAAGATGAGATAAAGATGAGATATATGTAGTATGAAGACACATACGATACAATTCTCTTTTGATAAAGACTTTGTATTCAGCAACCACCATCATTGCACTATTTGGACATAATATATTGCATACACCCTGGATATGCAGCGATTCTATTTATATTGAGTTTTTTAATTCAATTTTTATTGCACTATTATTACGTAACCTTATTCTGTAACTTTTAATTTTGGGATTTTTATTTTTATCCCCCCTCCGGTGAGCTCGCAGAAAGTACATTTCATTGCCAGCAATTACTGCTGCATGCTGTATTGTTGTGCATTTGACAAATAAACTTTGATTGATTGCTTGACTGATTATATAGAATACAAAAATTATTCCAATGTACAGTAGGCTGAGACTGTGCAGATATTTGAGGATTTATCAATTATAGCAATTCTGGAACAGTACAACTGTACTGGTGATCTGATAATCACATACTGTATGGGTATCATGTCTACACTTTATACATCAGAACAAAGCACTTGGAAAACAAAAAATATTCTTGATTCTTTATGTCTTGGTGAAAAAAGCAGTTCTCTGGTTGAGGGGTTAAATGCTTAATACTTAACACATCAGATCAAATATACAATTTCTCAGTGCTGCAGATGCCTGCAATTGGTCATTTATCACTGTTGACCTTGATCTGTTGAGTACATGACTCCTGACAACATTAATATCTATATCAGCAAATTGACAGGGGGACAAGAATCCAGTTTGTCCATGGAATGTGTGTAAACTGTAACAAAATAATTTTCTGCTCTAAATATTAAATTTTAAATATGCTGATTTCCCTTGTTTATCACTCACATGCACATTTTTCCTCAACAAAAGCTTCTCCAGTCTGATTCCTTACACCTGGGAAATAACCTGCGTGCCTACTGTAGGTCTCCATGCTACCATCCCTTCTTCCAGATCCAGATCTGTTCATCACCCGAAGGAGGCTCCACAGCCGAAGCATTATGTTTCTTTTTTTTCCTCTTTTCAGCATGGAATACACCTTCGCTTGTTCCTTTGCAGCCTACGCATGCAGACGCAGCTCCCTACTTGAAAAGATCTGTGGATGCCAGACTGCCTGAAAATGGAAAATTTGCAAATGGACTGATTAACATTCATATCTGAGAGTTTGCTCAGTAGTAAATCAGGGATGATTGTGTTAAACGCTGAGCTAAAAGCCACAAACAGGATTCTTGCATACGTGCCTCTGAGGTCCGAACGTTGCAGGACAAAGTGTAGGCCCATATTCACAGCATCGTCCACTGACCTATTGGCCTTATATGCAAACTGCAGGGGATCAAGGTGAGTAGCAGTAAAAGCTTTCAGGTAGCTGAGAATCAGACGTTCATATGTTTTCATTATCACTGACTTTAGTGTGACGGGTCTATAGTCATTAAGGCAGGTTAGTTTGTCCTTTTTTGGAACAGGAACAATAACAGAAGATTTGAATCAGTCTGGCACTGTGCACGGGGACAATGATTGATTGAAAATATTGATTGATTGAAAAAGATCGGAGCAAGTTAGCCAGCACAGTGTTTTAGTGTGGCTGGAGATACAGTCAGGTCCTGCTGGCTTTTCACAGTTTTGGTTTTTGAATAGCCTTAGCACATCCTGTTTGAATAAACGGGCATTCTCAAGACTTGTAAAAGGCATTAAGTCTTCCTGAGAGATTGAGTGAGAGTGGGTGTGGCACTGCTGTTGACTGGGGTCAATAGCTCATCTTGGAGGTGTGAAATATCTGGAAGAGTCATGAGACTGCCATGGACAAGCTCGTTGGAGATCCTTTGTGTTTCAAATCTACTGTAAAATGTGTTGAGGTTGTCTGGTAGAAACTGATCAAGATGTATCTGAGGGGATTTCCTTTTGTAATTGGTAACAGTTTGGAGACCTTTCCAGACAGATAAACAGTCTTTGTTAGCAAATTGTTGTTTCAGTTTATCCCTGTAATTCCTTTTAGCAGATCTTATTGCAGGATTGAGCTGGTTTCTGGCCTGTTTGTAGTGGTCCCTGTCACCACTTTTGTGAGCTGCTTCCTTTGCTTTTTGAAGGACTCTTAATTTCTTTGTGAACCATGGCTTTGCTTTGTTGTATTTTACAATACTTTCTGTGGGAATACAAACCTCTTCACAGAAGCTAATATATGATATATATATATACAAGCACCGTTAAATACATCCCAGTCTGTTAAGTCCAAAATATCTCTGAGCTCCTCAATTGCATCAGTAGTCCAAGTGCGCACAGATGTTTTTGTTGTGTTTTGTTGTTTTAAGTTTTTGTTTGTATGTACAGTAGGAAGCAGTTGTACCATCGTGAGATCTTTGTTCCCCAAGGGTGCTCAAGGTATAGCATGGTACTCATCTTTTAGTGTGCAATAACAATTATCCATTGTTTTCTCATTTCTAATTGGACAGGTAATCAACTGTTTATATTGAGGTAGCTCCTTGGTCAAGTTAATATTTTTAAAATCACCTAATATAATAATGGGAAGGTTGGGATGGTTGTTTTCCAGCTGTGTGATTTGACCAGACAACAGCTGCTGTACATCCAAAGCATTTACTAGAGGGGGGATGTATACACCAACCAGAATTATGGAAGACAACTCTCTAGGACAGTAAAATGGTTTGCAATTAATAGCCAATAGTTCCAGATTAGCAGATAAGTACTTTGACAACACAGTTATATAATTTGTTGCTGAGCTCAGCATCAGTCAGCTCTCAGCAGGCAAAATCCTGAGTCAGGTATTACAAAAGTCAGCCATGTTTCAACAAAACAAAGCGGAGGTGAAAGTGTAATCCTTGTTAGAAGTAAGCAAAAGTAGTAGTTTGTTCAGTTTATTCCTCAGAGATCTTACGTTGGAAAGAAATAATCCTAGCAACGAGGCATAAAAATCATGTCTCATAAAACAAACGAGCGACCCAGCACGATACTCCCCCTCTGCTCTGCCTGTGTCACAATCTGTGCGCATCACCGCATTTACATATTGCAGATGCTTGTAAAAAGCCGATGGAATTGCATCCTGAATTAACAGCAGTTTTCTCTGGTATATTTTATCTGGTATATGAAGACATATGTATTGATTATGAATCATGTAAACTAATCTCGTTTCACACAGACCGAGATTGTTCAACTAAGTGTGTGATTTGACAAAGGAATATTGAATACACCAAAGATGTGAATACCTACTGTATACAATCATATTAACAAAAATGCATTAAACGTGTTCAGGGTGAGCTGTTGGTTTTTTAAAAAAAAGTCATTTTATAAAAGGTAATTACTGTTCATCTATTCATTTTCTACAGGTAACTGCTTCATCCGATTAAGGGTTGTGATGGAGCCGGAGCCTAACCTGGCAAGAAACAGGTGGAAGATAGGATACTCCCTGGATGAGACATCAGTCCATCATAGGGCACTAAGAGACAGACATGGACACTCTCACACTCATAAGAATGTTGGTTTTCCAAGAAGCCAATTAACCAACCAGTATGTCGTTGGGCTGTGAGAGGAAACCGGAGCACCCAGAGGAAACCCATGTGGATACAGGAAAAACATACAAACTCCACAGCCCCTGTGCCAAAAAATGTCCATACATCATAATGGGACATAATCCCATTAAGGGGCTGAATACTTTTTCAAGGCACTTGTACTGTATGTATTGCGCACCTCCCCATATTAGTATTACAGCTTAAAAAATAGTTTCTAATCGTTTAACAAAGACCTAAATTCTCATTAGTCTGAGACATTTTTCTATATTCTTTTTAGCAAGGTTCTTGCTAAAACATAAATAGTGTTCAAGTGAAAATAATACTTAAACAAAGGAAAGGAGAACTAGCCTGTGCATATAATGGGTAATATTGAGTTTACTTTTGATTCAATTCCTTTAAAAGTGCATTCTGTTATTTTCAGCTTCTCAGATATTTTTGACTCAGAAATCCTCTGTAGGCACAAAATGTGAGTGTATTGTGCAGGAATTAAAAGCAGCTGGATAAAGTGCATTGATTCGTCTGGTTAAAATTGCATTTAGACCTCTGCTGAATGGATTAGATTTGATTTCCCAGACATGTGATGTGAGCAATATCAGACCTTTCATTTAATTACTCTTCAGAATCACAGTTTAGATTCCATGTGATAAATATATCAATGTTGCTCACTGAAAAGGTACAGTATGTAATAAACATATATGAAACAGGTGTACAATACAATTCTGAATTATTGTTATGAAACACTGAAATGTTTTTAGACTGTGAAGATAAGCCATATACTGTATTACTGTATGTGTTTCAGTTTTAGAATGACTTGACATACCAAATAGCAGTAATCTTGGCTCAATACAACTTAGATA
This sequence comes from Lepisosteus platostomus, assembly GCF_059453375.1. Classification (NCBI taxonomy): domain Eukaryota; kingdom Metazoa; phylum Chordata; class Actinopteri; order Semionotiformes; family Lepisosteidae; genus Lepisosteus; species Lepisosteus platostomus. Next base: position 44,756,238 of record NC_142614.1, on the reverse strand, counting down.
GGCCAGATGATACTCTTTTCTGTAACCTTATGTTTTCATATTCTTATATACAGGTTCTATGTATTTTTAGATGCATGATACATACAAACTGCTGTCGAATTGTATTGCATTTTTCAGCATTAATGTACAGTACACAAAGCCACAAAAAAGACAAACACTGAACATTATGGAAACATACAGAAATATGGTCTTATGTCTTAAACCAACCTATAATTTAATGTACTGGACACATGTTTTATGTTGCCAGATGTAAAAATATCATACAACTTTGTGGCAGACCGAAGCGGAAAAATTAACATAGGGAGAACCTCAGCAGGAACTGCAGTTGGCTACTTTATTGCATGCTTCGGTCTCGACTGTAAAACACATTATGTTTGTGAGATGCTAAATCTAAATTTAATTTATAAAACGAACTTCTTGTTTCTTATAATATTAACTGCACATACAGAATTAAGGCATGTAACATAAGAAAGGTATTGGACAAATACACTTTCCAAATGATGCAAAGAAAGGAACATACTACCTTTCCTAAATATGATTCTTAACTCCAGTTTATTATTTTACCCCCATTTTCTTTATTCTTCTCACATTTTTATAGTGACAGGAGGTATCTCATAAACAGCGGTGTTGGCGAGTGTCTATGTCTTTGGATTCTGAAGGGGACCTTCTAAATTCAGGTTCTGTGACGAGCACTACTTTCATACCTTTGAACCAGTTGTTTCATCCAACTGTCCTGCTTGATTGGACACAATTATATAGTGTGCTTGACTTTGGTTAAAAGCATTACCCAAATACCTCAATACTAATGCAGGAAATAAAGAAACAAGGATTAAATATTAAAAAACAACCAATCTAGTACGGCTGTTTAAGGTTTCTTGTTTAAAATATACACGTTTTCTTACCTTGGAAGACACCTTCATCTAGAGTAACGTACTGTAATACCCAGCTAATAACAGAATGAAGGCAGCCTGGTGCCACGCAGTCCGTATCCATAGTGAACATGAGCAAGAAGCAAATCACACAGCCAGCCTGAGAGTCAAATAATACAGTAAATGATTAGTGGGTAGGTCGCTCCAACCCTGTGGAACAATACTGAAGGATTTACAGGCTTTGGAATTGGAAGAACAGAGAGTACAGTGCCAAGTATTCTGATTCATTTCACATTTTGTTGTCACTTCAGACAATGATTGAACCTTGAAGACCAAGTGGCTTTCAAAACAAAGCCACAGATCAGGTGAAAGGTGAAAATGTTCTTAAGACACTAAAATCGCTTTGAACACAGTGAAGCTATTCATTAAGAAGTGGGAAGTACTTAGGCAATGCCTAGATCAGGCAGTCCCTCCAAACTCTGAACCACACAAGGAAACTGATTAGGGATGTCACTTTGAAAAAGGTGTAGTGTTTAGTGGCTGAGATTAGTGAAAAAGTCAAAAAGGCCTCATTGGTTAACATTATGCCAGTCACTTCACAGAGGGGGAATAAGTGGAATTTAATAAAAAACCATCTCAAATGCCACATGGGGTTTGCAACAAAGCACCTACGGTAGGTGATACTGAAAAAAAGGGGCAAAAGGTTTTGTGGTTTGTTAAGACAAAATTGAAACTGGTTTAAATGCAAATCATTACATCTGGTGAAAACCCCACATAAAGTGTCACCAGTTAGCACCATCCCTGCTCTCAAACATGATGGTGGCAACCTCATGTTCTGCAGGGACTGGGAAGCTTGTCAAGACTGATTAGAACATACATGTAGACTGATTATGAACATATACAATATTGTCAAATCATAGAGGAAAACCTGTTTCAGGTCTAGATAATTCACTTTTCAATAGGACAATGATCCAAAGCACAGGGACAAAGCTACACCAGACTGGCTTAAGAATAAAAAAGAATGGATGTTCTTGAGTGGCTCAGTCAAATTTCTGAATTGAATCCTGCTCAGAATCTAAGGAAAGACTTCAAAACCTTTGTCTGAAAGTGATCCCAAGTAATTTGAGAGACCTTGAGCAAATCTACCTAGAGTAGAAGAATAGACAAAAAATGTACCAAGCAGGTGTGTAAGATTGGTAGATACTTGCCCAAAAGATGTGTAACTGTAACTGCTACCAAAGCTCTTCATCCGTAAATTGTGTTCAGGGGTCTGAATACTCAGCAGCCAGCAGATTTCAGATTTTTCTCTTTAGTTTTTGCTGACATGTACTGTACAGTAGATATCTTCAGTTTGAGCAGACGTTGTGAATGAAGTATGACATTTAAAAAGTGTCTACATCATTTTGTAATTTTCAATACTGTAATTGCACACCATAAGTAGGGTCTCAGAATGTCTGCAGGGCACTGTAGGTACAGTCTGGGAGAAGAAAATGAGAAGAAAGAGCTGCTGGAAGGAAGTGCATGAAAAGATAAGGGGCTAAAGATATCGAAGGTAAAAGCAGTGTGGTTGGGACAGCTGCAGGAAAGTGTTAGGATTTTGAATTGGAAGAGTATTGGCACAGGGATTGGTGGTGGCAGCTGTTTTATATGCTTATTTTCCCCGATTAGTCTTTGTCTATAATGACAAATAAAATTAATAGGACAGCCACATTCACAGAAATGTGAAAAAACCACAGATTAAATAAACGTGCATAATGATAAAAATGTGCAATATGAACTTTAAGGTATTTGTAAGCCATAGACAATGTGTCTGTAATCAAATAAATATTTTCTAGCTTGCAAACACTTTTCCTGATCTGAAAAAAATCCCCTACAGACAATTTAACATCTTTTCTGGGGTATTCTGTACTTCAAAAGTAAGAGAAATGCAATCAATGTATCAGGTTATTGTCGTATTGTCACAATGCATAATTTAGGACCCTGTGGGGGGCAGGAGTGAGAGAGAGTGTGTTCCATTACTGAAGTCCAAATGATAAAGCAGTACCATGGTCAGGAAGGAGGGCAGAGACCCGTTATCCAGAGGGCTGAGTCCGAAAACCAAATCTGATCAGTGAGGCAGGTCCGTAGTTGGTGGAAAGGCAGTATTCGTTAACCAAGTGTCGGGAGAGATTTCCAAGTCCAATTTATAAGACAGGTCCGCATTCGGTGGGAAGGCAGTATTCATTATCCTAGAGGAAGCAAGACAAGCAGGCAACGAAAGGGATAGCTCGGGTGAGTAGAACTCAATAGTGAGCATGGAGAGGTGAGGTGGAAAGGTTCAAGTAGAACAGAAGGGGAACAGTGGTTGGATAATAGGTTAATTGGAGTGAAAAGAGCGCGTTGGAATGTGGCGGTGAGTGCGTTGATGCGTGGAAACTCTGGCAGTTATGGTAAAATTCCCTAAGAGTGTGTTTGTTTTTACAGTACTGCATAGTCGCCCAAAACTGATATAATTTTTTTAAGAATCCAGTGTTTTGGTAAACAGGATGGTATTGTTATCAAAAAAGAAAAAGAAAAGACAAATTGGATATGAAAGGCTGGGTTTAACAATTCAATTTGTATTTTTCTGTGATAGAAAAAATACAAAATTTTCACTTGATTTGACTTGGAAAAAAAATCTCAGAAGCTGTAAGGCGTTCTGACAGGCCTGACAGGCATAGCCAGGGAAGACATTATAAATTTGGTGATGTACTATTAATCAAAAACTTCACTGATTGCTTTGTTTATTTTCTGCCAGTGAGACTACTTGGACCATGACAGGTTACTGCAGTCTGAGTATTTTCTCCACTGCCTGGGGGAAACACCACAAACCCATGACTCATATCCTTATCCAAATATTTGGGAAAAAAAAAACTTTGAATAGATTTAGCTTTAAAGAAGCGCTGAGGGAAAATGAATGGACCCAACAAAATGACAAATACAATTAAAATATTGTATAAAACCTATTGACGCTAATTGTTAAGGGAAAATGTGGAAGACTGGAAGACTGCAATGAGAATATAAAGAGTGTTTCAGAAATAACTACTAAATGTTTGGTTTTCCTTTATTTATTTATTACCTCAATGTATGTTTAAACATGTGTAGATATAGTAATATTTATATACTCACAGGGATAAATAGAAAATGTCTGCAGGATTCCATCAAACATAACAGTCAGCAGCCCCCATCTCATCCTATTCTATGCCGACATTTACTGAAGAGACATAAACACAGTCTCTAAACTGTTAGGGAAACTGTATCTATGTCTTCCCACATATTTTAATACCTTATGATATTATGACATATCTACTGTATATATACTGTATATACTGTATTTATATACTGTATTTATCTATATATACTGTATTTTGTGTATTTTATATACCAACACAGAATACAATACTGTATTCTGTGTTGGTGTGGAGGATGCGATCATCTACATGCTGCAAAGGGCCTACTCACACCTGGACAGGGCTGGCAACACTGTAAGGATCATGTTTTTCGACTTCTCCAGTGCCTTCAATACCATCCAGCCCTTACTTCTAAGGAGGAAGCTGGAGGAGATGCAAGTCGATGCCTCCATGACCTCATGGATCACTGACTACCTGACAGGCAGACCACAGTCTGTGAGACTTCAGAACTGTGTGTCTGAACAGGTAGTGAGTAACACAGGGGCACCTCAAGGGACAGTTCTTTCTCCATTCCTCTTCACCCTCCTATACTTCGGACTTTAAGCACAACTCAAAGTCACGCCATCTGCAGAAGTTCTCAGATGACTCTGCAATTGTGGGATGTATCAAGGGTGAGCAGGAGGAGGAGTACAGAGGACTGGTCAGCAGCTTCGTGGAGTGGTGTGGGGTGAACCACTTGGAACTGAATGTAACAAAGACAAAGGAACTGGTGGTAGATTTCAGGAGGAAAAAGGTCAAACATACTCCTGTCTACATCCATGGGAGTGGCGTGGAGATGGTGGACTCGTACAAGTACCTGGGAGTGCACATCGACGATAGACTGGAATGGTCTAAGAACATCGAGGCCATCTATAAGAAGGGACAGAGCCGACTTTACTTCTTGAGGAGGCTCAGGTCCTTCAATGTGTGTAGTAAGATGCTACATATGTTCTATCAGTCGGTGGTAGCGAGTGCCATTTTCTACGCAGTGGTGTGCTGGGGCTCTGGGATTAGAGCAGTGGATTCTAAAAGGCTGAACAAGCTCATCAGGAGAGCAAGCTCTGTCATTGGGTCTGACCTGGACCCCTTGGAGGTAGTGGCTGAGAGGAGAATGGTGTCCAAACTAGAGGCCATCATGGACAACATCTCCCATCCCCTCTATGACAGGCTTGCAGAAATGAAGAGCACGTTCAGCAATAGACTGATTCATCCACGGTGCGACAGAGAGCGCTACAGGAGGTCATTCTTGCCTTCTGCCATAAGACTGTACAACGCATCCACCTTGCGTCTGGGCAGAGGCAACATTGACAGTGACCTGTTTCTGGACTGAACGCATCTACACATCTACTGCTACATCTGTTCTCTTTCTTTTTCTTTTCCCGTTTACAACCGTTTTTTGTGCAATATATGCCAGGGACCTGTGCAATACATTTACATCTATATTTATATCTATATCTATATTTACATCTATATTTATATTCATATGTGTGATACGATTTTTCTGTGTACTGTTCTGTTCTAGTCTGTTCTTTGTGTGTCCGGACTGTGAGTAACTCTTGTATTGTATTGTATGTATTGTACTATTATTATATAATTTGTTACACTGTGGCTGTGTTGTCTGTGTTAAGCTGCTGTTGCACTGCAATTTCCCTCATGGGATCAATAAAGTATCTATCTATCATCTATCTATCTTTTATTGTTACACAGGAGTCACTGTGGTTTCATTAGGAGAAATCTATAATTCATCCCAAAAAATAACTAAACAATGCTTAAATATTGTAGCCAAACACAAGTCGCTTTCCTCACCCTGACAAACATATAGTGTAGGTGGGTAGCTGCAAAGGAACAAGAAACAGGTTTATTCCATGCTGAAAAGAGAAGAAAAGAAACACAATGTTTTTGGCTGTGGAGCCTTTACCTGGTGTCCACACCCAAAGAAGGCCCCACAGCCAAAAAGTTGTGTTTCTTTTCTTCTCTTTTCAACATGGAATAAACAAACCTATTCCTTGTTCCTATACAATATAGTACCTGAATATATTGGGTACTATTTATCTATTAATTAAAATATACAGTATCTTTGACAAAACATGTGTAGCCTATTCATTTTAAACAAATCAGCAAAGATTTTCTTGATCATGGGCTTATGTTCATTACAAAATGACCCCATTACAAAGTTCTGGAAGCAGGATTATGGTTATATTTTGTACATTCCAAGTAGGGAAGGAATATACACAATTGTTGGAACCCAAGCACTCTGTTTTTATTTGTGAGAGTCTCCTTTAACCCCTTAAAATGTATCTGGTAGCTGGTATAATGATGGTATGATCTGCTGTTTTTGTGCATCTTAATTTTTAGAACAAAGCAATAAACCAAAGAGCCCAAACATACCAGACAACATGAAGCAAAAAACAAAATTCCATCCCATGTAGAAATATTTGCAATGAGTAAATGTGCTTGACCACTCAGCTGAGGTGGTGTTGAATAGGTGCCTACATTGCTTTGTTGCCCATTGAGGGGTCATCTTTCCGGTGTCTGCTCCCTACAAGGTTTTCACACATTTTTAGGAGAAGGGAGATGCAGGTTTAAAAGATGGATTAAGAGACAAAAACACTGACTTCATGCTTATCAATAAGTACTACAATCGTTCAGTTATATTCCAATGTATCTTTCCTCTGGAATTAAATCCCAAACCTCAATCATGTTTATATCTCTTGATATTCAGGCAAGTCCTCTTTTCTCATCACTTGGGCAGAAGGAATGGTATGTAAGCGAGACAGGTGAGAAATGTCCATAGAAGATATGACCATATCTTGTTCATATGTAATTTCATAAGTAACTTCAAGTCTGGTCTGTACCACCTTGAGGGGTCCTTCGGATGAGACATAAAACTGAGGTTCTGACTCTCTGTGGTCATTAAAAATCCCAGGGCGTTTTTCGAAAAGAGTAGGGGTGTAACCCCGGTGTCCTGGCCAAATTTCCCATTGGCCCTTACCAATCATGGCATCCCAATAATCCCCATCTATAAATTGGCTTCATCACTCTGTTCTCTTCCCCACTGATAGCTGATGTGTGGTGGGTGTACTGGCTCACTATGGCTGCTGTTAATTCATCCAGGTGGATGCTGCACATTGGTCGTGGTGGAGGGGAGTCCCCATTACCTGTAAAGCGCTTTGAGTGGAGTGTCAAGAAAATAACTATGTAAGTGTAAGCAATTATAATAATTATTATATTATTATTATAATTATCTTACTGTATATTTACGCAGAAGCTTATATTTTTGCAATTTGCAGATAATACTCTGCAAATGTCTACTTTAAATGTTATTTGCCAAGTGTTTGCCAGGTATTTTGTCTAAATCCTTCCTAGTTTCCTGCTGCTGTTTCTACAGCTATGTTACTTGTGTAGAACCAGATAGTTGGATTATACTGCTAGAGGAAACTTTCCCTTGTAAAGCCAGCTTCACAGTGTGAGACCAATGTGGTACAGTATGTGAAGAGGATGGCCTTTTTCTGAAAACAAAAAATAGATATGAGCAGTACTATATCAACTGTTTCAACAATACCCAAGCAAAGTGACAGAGTTTGAACAATCTTGTGCAGAAGAATGGGTGACAATTGTATTATTCCACTATATTATGTGCAAAGTTGGCAGAACATTCACTTTGAAAAATATGTAAATACCATTTGCATTTGTAATTATACAAAATGGTCCATAATTGGAAGTTGAATAATTCTGCAAGACACTGATGGTCAGTACATACTGTATATACACAGTATAAGAAACATTGATACTCATAATTGAAATATATTCACTAAGTTAAAATAAAGAAAATGACAAAGAAATTGCAACAGGTGCATTGTTATTTTATTGAACAGACAAGACAGAGTAATTTGTCATAAACAGAGCTGATCAACAGATCTACTGTTAAAGGCATAGACTATTAATGTGGGTGGTCCTGTTGGAAGAAACACAAGCTGTATATCAGTAATGCAAGCTTTGCACCAGATTGGAGATGTGTCTTGTGGGATTCGGTCTCATTCCTCTTCTACAGCCTGGGCAAGCATGTTCTCTGGTCCTTGAGCCATAGATGTTTTAATAAACCAGCAGAGTAACTGGGTAAAACAGTTAAGAAAAAATGTGATGCACTTGGCTAATAAAGACAATGTGGCAATGTTGGTATTGAGTACAGGTGTCTGGAGTTAAAAGAGCAAGATAGAAATGCAGGAAAAATCTTTGGAGGCTGTTGACCAAGAGGCTTAGATGTAGAAAAAGGGGTGAGTGAGAGGGTATCACTGGTACTTGGTAGACAGAACTCTAGTATTGTTAGAACAAGGCCTAAAAGTGTTTATTTAAACTATGAGGAAGACAGCACATTAAATCAGAGTAAGCAATGATACAGCCTTACTTTCTACAGGTGATATTCATTGTATCATAGCAAACCTAGTAGTCAAAGTTAGGGAAAGTCCGCAATAAAATAAAGGAATAAAAGAGAAAATAAAGATTATATTGTGCTGAGAAGCATCCTGACCTGCCTGATACCTGAAGAAGAGATGGCTAGGATATCACACAGTCAAACTCTAATCTCAACAGAAAACCACTGTTATATAAGCAGTAGAAGGATGTGTACTGTCCTGTTACAATTTCCTTATATCAGGATGAGCCATGTGAGTTTCTATGACATGATAGATGTAGTGTTTGCATTCATATTAGCACAAATCACTACAACTAGAGTAGGAATGTCAAACAGTTCTCAGAGGGGCTAACTTTGTTCCAATGGATAACTGTTTTTTTTGTTTTTACAATATGTGAGTTATCAGTTAAATAACTGTTACCTGATTATTGTCTTATTTACTGTAAGTTTTAAGACCTTTTATAGCTGATAACTCAAAATATCTATTTAATTAAAAGCAGAGTTGTCTATAAAACATTTTGGAGCCAGATTAGAAAGATTCCAATTATGCAGTTAAATAATTTAGATGCACTACTCAGAGACACAAGACACAAGGCACTCTGAGTTATAAATCCCTGAATAGACAATCATGCCAAGACCATCACAATGTTTCCCTTGTCAAGTGTTGGAAAAGTTTTATAACTTGCAGTCTCCCAGTATGTGGGCCTGTCATTGACATGGTTTGGCTTGCATGTCTTGAGAGGTTGGAAGTTTTAAATACTCTCAGTAACAAGCAACAGTGTGAGGACTTAGTCCAACCTCTATTAGTTGGACTACTAGAGGTAGCAGTTGTTTTCCTGATAAAATAAGCATATTCCTTTCTATCTGTGATTATCTTAAATTTGACCAAGTTTAACATTGAACATTGAAATCACCTCATCAACTATACCCAATTAATATTTTCACGAATTAATTGATGGTATTGCTGTGTTTTAGGACAAAAATAATATTTAGGAATAGTGATTTATCAATGTTATGTGAGCATTTGTTTCCTTACCTATAAGGCCATATACACTGCATTGCCCTGAAGGGGAACGTTGTCTAAACTGCCCTATAAGCAAACAAACGTCTAATCAATATCCAAAATCTGTATGCCCCATATGCTTTTTTTCTAAAACATATACATTAAGTGCATTCACCGAATACATACTATAAATTATGTTAATTTTTTTTTCATGCTGAACTGTAGTATTCCTGCACATTGATATCACATTCAATGCATAATAATTAATAGACTGATAAAACTGTAAAAGCATACCCTAAAATCTTCAGTAAATAAAAGTCATCTTGTGCACTGAAACTAATGTTCAGCATTCTGGCTATGTACAAGTATTATATGTTTTTCCCTTGTCCATGTAGGCAGTATATACAGTATTATATACTGAAATTGTGGTCACTTTAAAAGAGTGGTGAGATACAACATGTTTTATTCAAGACAGGAAATATGTTTATGTTTATCCAGGAAATTATTCAAATAAACTAAGACAGATTACTTTTCCTAGCAAAGAAAACAATTAAACTAACCATAGGTATTGGAAAAGAGGGTAATTTTAAAGTTTAATCAGAAGATTCAGATGGTGAAAAGGTCAGCTAATAAAATTGTGAATTTTTTTTAGGTGTCAGGATTTCAACATTTCAATGATGATTATAATTGTATAATTATAAATCCATCCATCCATTTTGTAATTGCTTTATCTAATGCAGGGTTATAAGGAAGCTTGAGCCTACTACTTAGAAGGGATGCCAGTCCATCACAGGGCACACACAGGGCATACACACATATGAACTTGGAGAGAACATTAGTTCTCCACACAGATAGAACCCCAGAAATTGAACCATCACTGGGAAGCATCAGTGCTAACCACTGTGCCACCCATAAATGTAAATGAATACTATTGTTGTAACAGAAGAAACAAGGTTCTTGATCCCGAGATGAAGTAAAACAGATGAGTTTATTGCATGCAAGGAACAATAAAGCCGAAGTCTTGTTTCTCGCAAGAAACAACAAAACCGAAGTATTGTTCCCCGTATTGTTACAAACTTTTGGGTTATATACAGTTTTCTTCTCCGTTTCTGACGTCACTCGGTCTGATGGTAAAGAGGGGGGTTCATGGTATTTGGCCAGTTTATGATGTTCTGGGCAAATGGTCAGTTTAACATTACACCCAGGGGGGTTCCTAGCTGGCATCTGCACTCCTTATCAGTTAACCCCCTTTCCTGCCATAAACCCCTGCTTGTGACTTGGAAGTCTAAACCCCCTACAGAAAAGATTAAATACAAACCCCCGTCTTCACATCTTTCTTCATTCCCCCCTTATAAAATATGGCATACGTCAGTGTAGCCTATTTTTATACATACAATGTCAGGGCAGATCTTTCCTTTCTTGGCGAACAGGTATGTATTGCCATGACATTGTTCGTTCCACGGTTATGGCAAGATGTGATACATGTTTTTGTGCACGTGATGATTACAATTACACATATAAACAATACTATTCCTACAAATAAACACTGTAAAAAAGTTCCGCCCCAGGCCCCAAACACAGACTTTACCCAAGATCCAATTCCCCAATTTTCAGTATAATAGTCCTGATATTTCTGTCCCTCATTGTAAATGTGTTGGGCCAGATCTGAGATGTGCTCAAAATTATCAGGGATATATGTGCAGCATTCAGTGCCAATTACTGCACAAGTTCCTCCTTGGGCCGCCAGTACATAATCTAAAGCTAGTCGGTTCTGCATGGCCACTGTTCTGAGGGCTACCATCTCATCATTAACAGCCTTCAGACTAGATGAGGTAGAATTTGCTAATTCTTCTAAAGTCGAAGCCATTTGAATTAACTCTCGACTCAGAAAGTTCATGCCGGCTTGTGGAAATATTATACCTAAATAATATTCCCAATCAGCCAATTTTCTTTGTGGTCTGTGGTTAGGTCCGAAGGGGGTGTGGGTTTGAACACGGATATGAGGAACCACATATCCTAAATAACATGAGCCAGACCACTGGGCTGGCAACCATGGGTAGGCTCGTTTTCCACAAATGAAATATGTTCCGTTTGGCGCTCCCCATGCCTCTGAAAATAAGAAACTTATACCGAATTGTGGGGTGTGCCGATCCCATCCTGGAATTTGGAAGGTAGAGGTGGATATATTTGCAGCGATGGTAAGGTTGCAACGACTCCATCCAACCAAGTGCAGACCATTAGTGTGCTGAAAGCATATGTTTCCCTCACGTTCCTTATTTAGAGTCAGGTATGGTGGTGTATGGCTTCTGTTATATTTAGGAGCGTAAGAGCCTGTGAAACTCGTGGGCTCTAAGCCTCGCTCCTGTAGATACTGTAATGTTGTGCAGGTTAAAGTCGTGTTATGGCAACCCCCATAGTTTGTCATATTAAAATCTCCTAAATTATCCCTCCAAATGATCATGCCTATGACTTCCTCGAGACGCCAAGGAATGGCCCCCATAGGAAGTCCTCCCTGTACATATTTGGGTAATGCGGCACACACCCAGCAGGCACTTTGGTTGGTTTTCTTAGCTGTCAGATAGGAGAGGCCTAAAAAGGAATTAATTCCATGTTCTCCTTTGTGGGAGAGATGATCATTAATCCCTGCGGAACATAGTTCTACAGCAACAATTATCATTATTGACAGAAATGATTTCATTCTGGGTCCGGGGATGAGGCTCGTCGGCAGTGTGACGCGTGGATCCAGCGATCTTTTCCTTCCACTCGAACCGCAGACTCGGTTGTCAACAGGATCTGGTAGGGTCCGTCCCACCTGGGCTGGAGAACCTGTGAAGGAAATTTCCTGATCCACACCCACTCTCCTGGGATGAGGTCGTGCCCTCCTTCAGGTGGTGGTCCCCACGCCTCCAGGACCTGCTCACGGGCTCCTTGGGTGGCCTCTGTCAGCAACTTGCAATACTGTAACAGAGAATCAGTTAGTATACTCAAGCCTACTCTGTCATGTCCTGGAGAGTCACTCAGTCTCATGGGACGCCCCGTGATCACCTCAAACGGGCTCAGCCCCACTATTCGATTTGTCCCAGCCCGGATGCTGCACAGTACGGCGGGCAATGCATCCACCCAGGGGATCCCTCCCAAGTGGTACTTTGTCAATTTAGCTTTCAAAGTCCGGTTCACCCGTTCCACCATGCCGGAGGACTGCGGGTGATGAGGGCAATGCAAGTCCCATTTGATCCCTAGTAGGTCTGCCACCACCTGACACACTTTTCCAGTAAAATGTGTGCCCTGGTCTGAGTCTATGCGACACGGGAGTCCCCATCGGGGAATTACTTCTGTCACGAGATATTTGGCAGTTGTCTGCGCAGTCTCTCGTTTGACAGGGACAGCCTCCACCCATCTAGAAAACTGGTCCACCATCACTAGGAGGCCTGTTTTCCCTTTACAGGGTGGCAGTGAACAATAGTCTATTTGCCAGTGTCTAAAGGGTCCCTCGGGTGCAGGACGTCGAAGATTAGGAGCCCGAACCGGCGGTGCTCCAGAGGCTTTTTGGCACTCTCCACAGCGTTGTACCACATCAGCTGCGAAGGGTGTGAAGCCTGTGCCCACCCAGCTCTGAGCAAAGCGTCGAGTCATTTGGCTAACGCCTGGGTGCCCTGTGGAGTGTATTTGTTGTGCCAGGTAGGGCATTAGTTGCTTGGGACAGGCGGGTCTGCCCGTACGCTGGCACCTCCAGGTCCCATCCTTCTGCAGCCCCACATTGCGTTCCATCCAGGTCCATTTCTCAATCCTTGGAGCCTGGGCCTGGAGCTCGCTGAGCTGTTCCGTCCGGAGTGCCTCTATGTTCACTGTGCAAACTGAAATAATCTGAAGAGGTTTTTCTATAGCCCACTCCTCCCATTGCCCCAGGGCAGCTTGACGTGCTGTCCAGTCTGCTAGCTTATTGCCCCTGGCCTCGGGAGTGTCCTCTCTGCTGTGGCCCTTACATTTGACTACAGCTACCTGCTTTGGGAGTTGGAGAGCCGCAAGCAGCTCAGACACCAGATCTGCATTCTTTACCGGAGTGCCAGCAGAGGTTAAAAAATCCCTATTACTCCATAACCTTCCAAAATCATGGCATACTCCAAATGCGTATCGTGAGTCTGTGTATATTGTGGTGGTCTTGCCTTTTGCTAATTTACAGGCTTCCACCAAAGCTTTCAGTTCAGCTCGCTGTGCTGACGTGGGTACCTCAAATCTTCCCCCACATTGGATATCATGTTCTGTAGTCACAGCCCAACCCGCTTTCCTCTCCCCACTAGAATTTATGAATGAAGTTCCATCAGTGAAAAGGATGAGGTCTTCATTCCTTAGTGGTTGCTCGGCTATTTTGATGCCCTCATCTTCTCCCATTGCCCAAACATCACAGCTGTGTTCTAACATGTAGGCTTCTGATGGGTCAGGTAACAATGTGGCTGGATTTAGAGCTCCTTCACGTTCAATGGTAATATTTGGAGCCTCTAACAAGACCTGCCACTTGCTCCATCGTATCGCATTAACCTGACTGACCCGATTCAGGGACATGAGGGTGTGTACCGCATGTGGGCATCGAACAATCAATTGTTGATCTAGCACTATGTTATTGACTGCCTGTACTGCTAGACAGACGGCCTGAACGGCTCGTAGACATGGTCCCCAGCCCCTGGCTACCTCGTCCAAGGATCCAGAGTAATACCCTACCGGGCGGTACCTACCCCCATGTTCCTGTGTTAGTACAGCTGTCCAAAATCCATTCTTTTCACTTACGTAGAGGTAGAATGGTTGATCTGTCTGAGGAAACCCCAATGCAGGAGCCTGTAACAGAGCTTGTTTTAAATCATTAAAAGCATGTTCAGCTTCAGGACTCCAAGCAATAGGATCAAGGGACCTCCCTCCCCCCTTTAATAGGTCTGTAAGTGGTTTGGCCCTTTCAGAAAAAGCATCAACCCAATTTCTATTGAAATTGCACAGACCCAGAAATGATCGGAGCTCTCTCACCGTATTGGGACTAGGGTGTGTTCGGATTGCCTGGGCCCGATCTTCTGTCAATTCCCTTTTTCCCTGAATAATCTTTTGTCCCAAGTAAATTACGGTGTCTAGGCATAACTGTGCTTTGCTATAACTAGCCTTGTGTCCTTTTTTAACCAAATGGTCGAGAATAATTTGGAGGTCCTTCTTGTGGGTTTCCTCGTCAGGAGACGCGATTAAAATATCATCCACATATTGGATAACGACGGAGGACACTTGAGGCAGCTCCCGGAGATGCCTCCGAAGTGCCATGTGATACACGGTGGGGCTGTTATGAAACCCCTGTGGTAACCTGGTCCAAGTATATTGTTCTCCATCTACAACAAAGGCGAACCAATCTTGTACCTCTGGGTGTAGAGGAACAGACCAGAACCCATTAGCCATGTCAATTACTGAAAACACCTGGTGCTCAGGGGTCAGTAGTTGAAAAATAGCAGAGGGGTCTGCTACTAAGGGGGTGAGACGGTTGATGTGTTGATTAGCTTTTGAGTAATCAACTGTGAATCGCCATGCTCCGCTGGCTTTCTTTACGGGCCATATTGGACTGTTGCTTGTACTATGTGTTTTTCGTACAATGCCTTGAGTCAATAGTTTTTGTATTACTGGTCGAACCCCTTCCTCCGCCTCTTTGTTGATTTTATATGGCTTTGTGTATGGCGGGGATTTCCCAGTAAATGTGGCGGGTTCCATATCCAGAAGCCCGCATTCGTCCTTATCCATAGTCCAAATTGGATGCCCTTTTAGTTCGTCTTTTTGGAGGGACCAGATGTTTACCTCCACCCTCTCCTCATGTACGGTTAATGTAACCCCTTGTAGGTATTTCAGAGCATCCCATCCCAACAGATCTGGGGTAGATCCTACCCACATGACAGCATTAAATGTTACCTCCCCATCTCCTAGTCTAATCTTGAGTTCTTGAGTTTCTCTGAGTGTTATTCTATTACCCCCTACACCAGTGGCCTCCAGCTCCTTCCCTGTGAACATGACACCACACCGTTTGGCTGACTGTTCAGATAAACACGATAATTGAGCCCCAGTGTCCCATAAAAGTGACATTTGAATCCCATTAATCGTGCATTGTAATTTGAGCTCTTTTTCACTCAGTTCCTGAGATAGGCGTAGGGAGGCCACTAGGGGGAGTCCTAGTTTAAAAGCTCCCTGATAGCGCGTTTGTCTGCTTCGCTCAGATCCTGTAATTGTGACAACAGGTTTTTTTGCCCCTCTCGATTCGAGGGATTGAAAGGGGGATCTCGGTATCTTCCAAACCTGCCCTCACTGGCTAATCGCTTTTTGCAATTCTTTTGCCAATGTCCGAAATTTTTACAATAATGGCACCGAGTTGTAATTTCGCTTTTTGGATTTAGTCGGGTGTCAGGGCCAGCTCCACCCTTCAGTATGGGGGGTGTCCACCCTGTTTGTATTGCCCGCACCTTAGCATACATATTTCTCTCGATTTGCCGTGCCATTTTAACTATTTCCTCAAATTGTTTAGTCGTATCTTGCCCTATTTCGGGCTCTTTTAACTGAAGGGCTTTGGCTATATCAGGCTTAAGACCGCCCAAATAAATTTGTTTAATTACAGCAGAGGCGTCGCTATTCACATCATCTTCGTCACTCAGTCCTGAGCATTCCAGCCAGAGTGTGACGAAGCGGTCAGTGAAGTCAGCCACATCCTCGCTTTCTTTTTGCTGACACGCAGATATCTTTTTCCAATCTGTCTTTGGTGGATAATTTTGTTTAAGCCATCGCCAAACCCATTCCCATCGCCCTCCCCTGCCGTTATCCTCACACAATTGTTTAAGTTCTCCGACACGCTTTTCCCCTGTCCTTCTGATGATCATAGCGGCAGTCAGGGGGGAGATACCATAAGTATCTTTTAATTCCTGAAGCGCACTCCAGGTTCGCTGCATCCCTAATTTTGGGTGCGGTACTTCTCTAGCCCACCGGTCAATATCCTCCGGTTTTGGATTTGATCGTATTGGGGGTTCAGGGAAGGTAGGTGCGAGAACTGACCCCCTCGGCGGGGTGCGAGACGGAGTTAGAGTGGCGCTGTCATCAACGGCACCAGCCCCTGCTACATCAAGTCCTTTCCCACTTCGAGTGAGAGTACAGACCTGCGGGCGCCCTCCCTCTAACAGGGGAGACCCTGATCCGTCTTTATCACACTCATACCAAGTGTTATCCCAATCAGACCCCCCTTCTCCATATGGCCACTGAGGGAATTGATCCCAATTATTTTCGTTTCCTGCCTGTTTGTTCCCCTGTGGGAGAGCAGGATATAACTTAGTCGCCGGCTGTAGCACATTAACCAGTGCAGCGTGACCAGGAGTTAATTCCTTCTTTAATTTCTCATTCTCCTGTACTGCCTCTTTTAGTTTTTTTTCTAGTACCTCTTTTGCCGCGAATAAATTATCTTTCCTCTCATTTAACGCTTTTATTTTTTCTGTGAACTCCTTCTCTTTTCTATCCCATTCTGATTTCTCCTTCATGCTAATCTGCCACCTCAGGTGTCGGCCGATCACCAGGGCTGCAGCTAAATCTTTGTTTTTGTTCCAATGTTTGTACGCTTTTTTACAGGCATCTTCGCCCCAAACTCCTTCTGACAGACTCAGCTTCTTCCTATATTTCTCTTCCCTTTCAGTCAATTTACACTTTTCTGATATGTAATCAGATACTTCCACCACTTTCTCAAACACCCAATTAGCACACATGTTTGATTTCTTTAAGATTTACTTTTGTCGTGTGTGAGGTAACAGCTCATTCAGTAGGGGGATGTTTTCACTTGGAAAAACCTGTGCATTACTGCACTCATTCAGCTAAGGGCGTCTGTTACCTCCAGATCTAAATGCCTCTCCGAGACTTTAGAGAGGACTTACACCGCACTGTTCACAGGTAAGAAACGAGACCTCGAAAACCCCCTTTCTTGATCAGTAATTCACCATCCCCAGAACGCCAGCATCGCTGCTTTTGCCCCGGGGTGGAATAACGCACTGAGCTCAATCAGGGCGATTCTCGGGTCTCAACGTCCTTTAAATCCTGCTACTTAATGCTTTGCTCTTTTATTATGAGGTGTGTTTATGTTAGTGTAGTGCGTGTGTATATGTATTTCACAAACAAGGAAAACACCAAAAACATACATACATATATCTCTTCTACTCCTGTTTCCTTTAAAACAAAAAAAAAAACCACGCCACGCCAATCTGTGCACGATCAAGGCGTAGCTAATCTCAGGACCCCGGGCGTAATTAAAGCCCACACCAATCCTGGATTATACGTGCATTTAATGCACCACTCAGCTCCAGAACCCCGGGCGCAATTAAGGCCCACACCGATCCCGAGCCACAGAACTCCGGGTGCAATTAAGACCCACACCAGTCCTGACCTTCAGAACTCCAGGTGCAACTAAGACCCACACCAGTCCTGAACTACGTGCATTTAATGCACCACTTGCTCTAGAACCCCGGGCGCAATTAAGGCCCACACCGATTCAGAGCATCAGAACTCCGGGTGCAACTAAGACCCAAACCAGTTCTGACCCTCAGAACTCCGGGTGCAATTAAGACCCACACCAGTCCTGACTTCACGGTAAGGGTCCAAAACCCGTTCAAAACTCCACGCGCAATTAAGGCATACACCAGCTTCGAACGCCTGTACACAATACCGCGGAACCCCTGCCAGACCAAATTCTGGGCTTACAGCAAACAACCCATTACATACACCGGTGCCTTCCCCGGGCCAGAGGAATTCAGAAACTCACGTTTACTCCGTCATCTCGGGCGATTCTCGCAGGGAGCAGAGATTTCCCAATCGGTCAGAGAGAGTCGGGACTTTTAAATAAAAGAGGAGTCCTTACCTCTTAGTTATGTGCGCGCTGACCGTCTCTCCTGCCGATGGGAAGTTCTGCGCCTTCTGGAGCATCCGCCGACTACGCCAAATTTGTTGTAACAGAAGAAACAAGGTTCTTGATCCCGAGATGAAGTAAAACAGATGAGTTTATTGCATGCAAGGAACAATAAAGCCGAAGTCTTGTTTCTCGCAAGAAACAACAAAACCGAAGTATTGTTCCCCGTATTGTTACAAACTTTTGGGTTATATACAGTTTTCTTCTCCGTTTCTGACGTCACTCGGTCTGATGGTAAAGAGGGGGGTTCATGGTATTTGGCCAGTTTATGATGTTCTGGGCAAATGGTCAGTTTAACATTACACCCAGGGGGGTTCCTAGCTGGCATCTGCACTCCTTATCAGTTAACCCCCTTTCCTGCCATAAACCCCTGCTTGTGACTTGGAAGTCTAAACCCCCTACAGAAAAGATTAAATACAAACCCCCGTCTTCACATCTTTCTTCACTATAGATCATCTAATGAAGACATAGGCCCAAATAGCTCACTTTCCAGTGAGATCATGGAGATACATTGATACATTGCAAAGATGATATTATATTACATAGGGATTTTCTGTATATAATATAAAAATATAATGATGGAGAACACACAAGCTGCAATTGATATGGCTGAAATGGAATCTACTAAGGAAAAAAATTAAAATAGGATATCATTAAGGGAGTAAATGTTAAAGAACGACTGGGAAATTGTGACTCCAATTGGTAAATTTTGATATATTGTTTAAACATCTACACTAGACTTCAGAAATTAGAACTATTTGGGGTAGATTTGGGGTCAATAGAAGACAGAAATTTATATTTCAAACAGCTTATCCTCCATAAAACGTACATTCAAGTATAGTTCTATACTTCTATACTCCATTCTAATGGAGTGATTAAGAAAACTATCAGAAGGAAAGGTTGAACAAACTGCATAAAAGGGCCACTGATCCAAACACAGGAAACTAGTACAAAAAAGCATATTTTAATAACACAAAGGCTCTTAAAATACTGTAGCAGTAAAGGTGTTGTACAAGCAGAAGAAGTTTAAAAGATACTATGCATTAAATAAAATAACGATGATAAAGAAACATAAATGTGTTAAATTCATATTTCTTACATTTTTTTTTTAAATATCAGAAGATGTCAATAAGGAGCAATATATTACAGGTAAATTGTACATTGAGGTTGTACGGGTTAAGGAACAATTAGAACTAAAACCCAACAAGAGCTGAAGATATTTTCCTTGTCATACTCAGGTAAAGGATGAATGGTCATAGACTGATATATAAACACTCAGACATATTTCCACAGAAAATTACAAATGTAACATCAAATGAGGAAACATCAGATCTTACTGTCTTATTTCTGTTTATTTACTGTATAATTATGGAAACTATAGTGTTGACCCACAAGTCTTACAGAACAGTGACATTTTAGAAGTTATGTAACATTGAGAACTATTTTACAAAAAGAACAAATATCCTTCATCTGGTGACACAAATAAAGACATTTATATAAATATTAATCTCCAGAAAGAGCTTGATATGGTCCCTCATTACAATTCTAAAATTAAAACCATAGGAATACAAGGTATTCTGCGCACATGAAGTGAGAACTGGTTAACAAACCAGAAACAGTGCACCATCACAAGGGACAGGGTTTTTAACTCATCACATGTTGACAGTGGTGTACCTCAGGGATCCAGTTTAGGCTCATTGTTCTTCAACAGTTTAGAGTCTGTTATAGTAGTCAGCAAAGTAGTTATATTTATAAATTATGTAAAAATAGAGTGGCAAACACACTGTACACTGGTGTGTGTTAGAAGAAGAAAGACATTCTTATAATGGACTTTTTATGGATTATAAAAGAGTCAAAATTGTGGAGTGGACTAACACTTGGCAAATAGGGTCAAGTGATACATATAAAAAGTAGGAACATGCATTATCCACATTACATAGGTGATTTTGAGCTGCAAGAATACATGAAGGGTATTTATACCAAATAACTGGGTTTCTGTACATTATTCTATGGAAGCCCGTTTCCGCCAGGGAGTAAAAAAAAAAACGCGCTATGGTATCTCAGAATTCCGACTTAGTATCTCAGAATTGCGACTTAGTAACTCAGAATTCCGACTTAGTAACTCAGAATTCCGACTTAGTATCTCAGAATTGCGACTTAACAACTCAGAATTCCGACTTAGCAACTCAGAATTCCGACTTAGTATCTCAGAATTGCGACGAACTAGGGTGGGAGCGGCGAGGGCACAAGCCCTAGAACCCGAATCCGTTACAATAACAAAAGGACAGACAATGAAATATGGCTATTTCGAAGTCGCAAATGTGAGATATAAAGTCGGAATTCTGAGTTACTAAGTCGGAATTCTGAGTTGCTAAGTCGCAATTCTGAGATACTAAGTCGGAATTCTGAGTTGCTAAGTCGCAATTCTGAGATACTAAGTCGGAATTCTGAGTTGCTAAGTCGCAATTCTGAGATACTAAGTCGGAATTCTGAGTTGCTAAGTCGCAATTCTGAGATACTAAGTCGGAATTCTGAGATACCATAGCGCGTTTTTTTTTTACTCCCTGGCGGAAACGGGCTTCCATATTATTCTATGTCTTCATCAAAATAATATGCAGAAGAGTTAAAATATACAAATATAATGCTTGGGTAATGTGTGGAATTAAAATCAAGCAAAGTTAGATTCAAACTTTAAAGACCTCATTTAGAATATTTTTTTCATATCATATAGCCTTAGAAAGACTTCAAAGAAGAGCAACAGGAATGTTTCATAGTCTCAGGGGATTGCCATATATGAACATTTAAAGAAGTGAAGTCCTTTCAGTCTAGATCAAAGGAAATACATCCAATTCTGAGGGGTACAGATTGGATCAAACCAAGGGGCTGTTTTATATTTAGTAGTGAAAGAAATTCAATTAAGATAGAGAATAGGAATTTGTCTTTGCACAAAGAGCTGTGGGTATCTGGAGCAGACTTTCCAGGAAATTGGTTGAAGCCTAAAACTGAGGCTCCATCAAGAAATGTCTGGATGAGGTGGCCTAGCTATGAAAATAGCAGATGGGTAGGATGAGCTGAATGGACTATTCTTATTTGCAATTTTTAAATTATTAAAAAACAACAAGGGAACCGACAAGGAATAGAGAATTTTGATGTTTTTGTGTTCACCAGTACAACATTTACAATATGGGTTCCAGATCTCTCCATCACCTCTTAGTAACGTTTGGATTTGGGGATTTGGTTACATTGAGGAGGAGTACTGATGTATCATGATGTTTACTTTCTGTTTTTTTGGTGAGAATTCTGGAGAGTATTGTTGTACTCTAAGATGGCATCTTGTGATTCCTTGTCAAAATATGCCTTTTTCACTACATCACATACAGGTACAGTAGCTGTGTCAGCATGCACAGGCTGAAAGGAACAAGTAAAGGTTTATTTTATGCTGAAAAGAAAAGAGACAAAACCTTTCGGCTGTGGAGCCTTTTTCAGGTTCCTCAGCTCTCCCTCACCCGAAGAAGGCTACACAGTTAAAACGCTGTCTCTTTTCTGTTCAGCATAAAATAAACCTTTACTTGTTCCTTTCTCACTACATTATGGACACAATTTCCGAAGCCTAGAGAATTGTAAGTCATCGCCCCACACAAAAGATGTCATCAAACTCCATTATCGACATGGCCATGCATTGGTCTGTGTCTCAGGATCTTTTACTGTCTGTTGTCAGTTCTGATGTTGGTAACCTTTCCAACTCGCATGTAGCATCTCTTTTGTAAGAAAGTGGGCATTTTTGTCTTTGAGACAGAACAGTATCCTGGCCCAACATTTCCCTTTTGGTTATCACTGTGGTTGGTAGTTACTTTTCAAAATAAATGGGAACATAATTGTTCTCCTGTAACTGTGATGCTTGAAAGAGAAGAGCAGCAAAAAAATCCCTTGGGTCACTTGGCAGCCCCTACATGAGATGTATCAAAGGAAGAGGAAACGAAATAGGTATCTTAATAATCTATCCTCTCAGGAGGGAGGGCAAACATATGGCATTATGCTCCTGAATGGCATATAAAAAGCATTTGTATAAATATTCTGGAAGCAGCAGTATTCCACCGGTTCATTTCTCCTCTATTTTAAAGAACTAAAGTTGCAGGAGAGGTCTAACGTTTTTAATGAACTTTTCTCACTTGTACCGGATTTGTGTATACATTAATTTATTTTCAAAAATTTTTAATGCAGTCACGGACAATAATTTAATTGGACATCTAGTCATTTTTATTTGACCAAAATCATTGATCGTTAGAAAACAGAGCAGGTTACTAAAACTGATGAACGTCTTAGATCTTTTAGAACTGTTTGAGTTTGACTTAAATAGACTGGTAAATGAACATGCGATTTTTATGATTATGTTAATGTTTCCTGTGCTTAGCGATCTCTTTTGCTGTAAAAGGAAACTGCATTTTACACTAGGTCTCATTAAACATTCAATTACTTTTTATGTAACTAAAAAGTAGATCTAAAAATGGAAATACGGTAATAAGATGTAATTTTGCAACTCTTTTGAAAAATGATATAGCTCACTGCAGTAATAAACTTGAAGAAAGTAATATTCTGCTTAATCAAATAAATGGTAGTAGGTAGTAGTAGGTTAAATTCTTCACGAGGCCTCTATATGAAAACTGAAACCATGTATTTTTTCTGATGTGACACATTTGTATCTGTTTTATCACATTGAAACTGATTGTTGAGAGCTATAGCAGAAATTGTAAATACTTGTAGTACAGAGAATATACAGTATGACTGATAAAATATGACAAATGTTATTTTACTTTAAGTTACAACAAGTATTTAATTGTAGTTTATAGAAATACAAAAAAACAATAAAATAGTAATAAGATCGTAAAATCATGCAGTTTTCAAGGGTTCAAATGGTTCTTGGCTCAGTCAAAGTCTTTCTCACAAATTAGGGTATTTCTGTCCAGTGCAGGATTCCCAATTATTCAGTTCGCCCACCTCAGGTTGTTTAGGGCTAAATTTTGTTATGTTTCTAACCTCGCCCCGAGTTTCTGCTTTGTTTGCTTCCTGAATTCCTGACAGTGCTTCTCCCAGACTTTATTCTCTGGATACTCCTCTGGCACTGGCACTGTGATCTGTTTACAGCTCTAGACCGTGTTTGCCTTTACCACACTTACCTGTGCTGCACCTGTACAAGATTGTGTTACTCTTTTACTATCTTTAGCAGCAACACATTACAAAATCTGAATACATTTCTCTAAATAAAGAGCAGTGCTGGAGTCAGGAGGGGATCAGCTAAAGCCCTGCACCACCAAACCTCCCTCTGTCCCACTAACTTCACTCTCCAGGTGGTGCAACATCATTGGTCCCCTGCAGCGCATCTTGGTGCCTCCCCAATAAACAGTAATAAATGAAGACTATACCTCCATACAACCCTTCCTTGCACACAGTGCCGGATTTCCCATTAGGCACTGTAGGCACTGTAGTGCCTAGCGCCTATGAAATGCTTAGGGCCTATGAAGGAGGGAAACACTAGTGACTAATGAAAAATGAGCTGAAACAACATCCTTGCAATCGACTGTAGGTGCTCTAAATCAATAATCATATGCTATCTAGTGGCTGCTCTAGAAACTAGAAGTATTGAAGTGATGATCGCTCAACTCGCTCCATCAATCAGAATAGAATAGATTAAAGTGCATCATGTCAATCGACGTAATTCAATTGGCGTTTACCCCTCTTTTTGCACATTTCAGAGTGAAAGTGCCTAGGGCCTACGTACACCAAAACCGGGCCCTTTTCCTGTCTATTGTTTTCATTTTTGTAGTGCTTTCTAATGTTTTCTCTCATTTTAAATGCATGTAGTAATGAGAAACACTACAACTACACTAATATACAAAATGTCACATAATAAAGAAGTTTGAATTTCCCTAGTGACAGCTGTGTTCATTGGATTGTTGTTCTTTAAACTTTGATACAGTATATGGAGGAAAACAGTTTCATACACTAGTATGTATATCTTTTTGCATTTGGTAGTGATTTTCTAACCATGTTTCCTCCTTTGGAATGGAATCTCTAGGGCACATGCAATAATTATTTGTTTCCCATTATTTTAATGCACGTATCAATTCATACACGCAAACTGTTTCTTGATTTACTCAAAATCTTTTTGGAATGTATGATAAAGTCATCCTTTGTTAATGTGAGGTGTTGGTAAAGCCCTTAAGTGATTTGGGGCCTGTTTACCTTTTAACACCTTGTTTAACAATCCAGTGAGAACATTTACAAAAAAATTTTTTAAATAAAAGTATTAAAATAAATACATTTTCTCAGGTCCCTTTTTAAACAATATACAAAGTACAGGTGCTACTTTCTCATAAGGCGTGTGCTCTCTATTGAGTGTTGTAGGGAATTAACTCTTTGAATGATTGTAAAAAAAGATGTTCCCTTTCTTAATTAAATTAGTGTATGAAATTACATATTTAAAATTGCAATGCTTTTCATGGCATATCTTATAATTGTCACGTTTACCACAGATTTAGTTTGAAGTCTTGCAACCAGATGTTTGAGCTATTTCTCCTTGGCTTGCATTGATCCAATTAAGTCACTAGACATATATAAAAAAATCCAACATGACAGGACAAAAGAGAGTCCTGACATCATGCTGTCTGGGCATGAAGCACTATTTGAATCAAAGTGCTTCATGCCCAGACAGCATGATGATGATGACCTAAGCCCTCAAAAAGAACCTGTGGATACAGGGTGAATTCTTTGGTCTACCTACAGGTATGAGGATAAAGAGTCCTTCCTTTATAAAGGGTTAGTCTTTGTTCTTTGATTGCCATTCATTGACTATCTCTCTGTTATTGTGAATGTTTGCTTCAATGCTTACTTTGAGAAGTTGTATTGGCACAACAAAGGAGCAAAACTACACATACTACTTCAATTATATTTTTTGACTGGGGGAAAGACCCATCTGCTCTCTTATGAATACACTTCACTGATAAAAGCTATGTCCATTGTAGTAAACTTAGGATACATAAATGTGGACTGCTTTAGGCAGCTTGCATGTGGATGTAGACACTACAGTTGATAAAGCTCTAAGGAGTTAATCAAAGAAGGGACTTAAGTTGTTATTTTATAAACAATGCAAGCGAGAGTTTTAAAGTAGAGCTATGAGCTATCTTGGCAAACTCCCATCTCTCTCACTCTATACTTCATATTCCTTGACTGTGCCTCACATTCCTTTATTCCAATGCCAACAGTGAAGATAATTTATTCCAAATGTGGCAGGAACCAGCAAGCTTTAACATGCATTCTTTTCAAAGCTGTAGAATTCTATAGATTTAATAAGGGTAATGAGACTGGAGGGAGAAGGGGGTTGGGGTACAGTTAAAATCATCTCTCATCTTTTTCTTCTTTTTGAAACATATTTATGCATTGCACCGGCAAATAAAAACAGATCAGTTTATTTTCATGGCCATTTCTAAAGCAATCAGAACACAAGGAACAGTAAGTGGTTTCATTTCAAATTTTTCTCTTTAATACATGGACAAAACCAGAATAAATTCAAAGATAGTAATTTTTTACATCATTTTGTTTTTCAGGTGAAATGTTTTTGATCTGACACAGACTAAAAGTGACAAAGGTGATAAGTGCACATACAAATTCCTTACATCTAATTGCATTATAGTTAAAAGAAAGTGCAAAACCATGTAGCAAACTTCCAACATAATTATTATTTTCATAAAGTTTCCAGCTTTGCAGCCCATCGTTATGGCTGTTTGAACCGCAGGAATTCACACCACACTGGCATTCTCACAGGCTTCAATGTCAAGTCTAATTGGAGAGTGAAGAAAGTCTTTACTGGAAAGAATTTTCACGTGATTAGGCAGATAATTTCTGGCATGCCAGTCCTTAGAACCAAGAGAGTTATAACCCATTGAACCTCTGACAGCAT
The DNA here is from genome assembly GCF_059453375.1 of Lepisosteus platostomus. Lineage (NCBI taxonomy): Eukaryota > Metazoa > Chordata > Actinopteri > Semionotiformes > Lepisosteidae > Lepisosteus > Lepisosteus platostomus. The sequence goes on along the minus strand of NC_142614.1, from coordinate 44,729,869 downwards.
GAATCTATAAAAGTGCCTCCAAGATCAATGATGGAAAAAACCTGAAATATGAATATAGGTATAATTATATAAATATACTGTGAGATATTCAAAGCTCACCACAGTAAAGAAAAGAAGAGTAAAGAAGAATAGAAAAGAAAGAGTACTAAATTTGGTTTCACATTTTAAACCTAAATAAAAATGAATCATACTGCATGGCCCAACTACCTGTTCTTGATTTTGTTTTTCCACAAAGGCTGAAGATCAACCTGAATTACACAGAAGAAGATATGTTTTATATGTAGTACAGTATATACCATAGTTTATCTAGGGAAGAGTGAGATTTGTTCACTGTATGATAGATACAGTTTCTTTAAACTTTAAATGTATTAAAGGTAAACACATTTTGTGAATTCTAATTAAAAATCTTGCCACCACTTGCCCTATAAAAATGTACACCTCAATTTACAGCAGTCATTCACCCTAATCTGTATCTCTTTGATTTATAGGGTGATCCAAAAAGATTCCCATACTGTATAGGATTTGTAATCCAGGTGTGAGATTATTGCACTGGGAAGCAACACAGAAACCTCAAGGAACTCAAAAGACAACCAGAAGCTGCCACTAACACTTCTGAGAAAAGCCGATGCTTAGGAAGCCACAGGAGCTGTTGCTGTGTGATTAGTCTGTGCTTTATCCAGCCTTGTCCCTCTCAGTACTGGTGGTACACTTTTAATTTAGTAACACATCCTAGGACTGCTGGCTAATGACGGTGGGTGACAACCCTTAATATAAACCAGCTATATTCAGTCCATACTGCTAGACTGATCCTATACTCTAGGCTTTCATTTAGTTTACAAGCCACACAGTTTTTTCTGTGCCTCATTAATGTAAGATAATTAAAGAAATGCTGCTCACTACATAATAATAAAACAAATTGTGCATTGCAGGTAGATATATAACTTTGAAAGAATTTCAATTACTGTAAACACCAAAAGGGTGCAATAATGAAAATGAACTTCAAATAGTATACTTTGAGGTTCAAAATTGCATACGTATACTAGGCCGGACAAAATAAACTATCCGATGGTGTAGAGTAACTTTAATCCTTTTGCAGCACCATAACATCAATGATCCAGTGATGTTATTCTGCTGACCGCAATACAAATCTGTAAAGCAGTCAGTGACCAACTGTTCAGAAGAGTGCCTGTGACAAAAAGTGATTGTTTTTGTTTTTGGAATTTTATTGTGATTGAACAATGGGAACTCACTGATGATAAGACATACATGAATTCTGTTATACAGGGAAAGTATAAAGTTAGTTGACATTTATAAACCACTGTAATTTGGTAGACACATAGATTTGACCACTGACAACATTCATGTGGACAGTAGCAACACACCAGAGGGTACTGACATCTTCATGGATTCAGTGAGTTTCTCGGATCTATAATCACCAACATGCTTGTAGATGTAGCTCTCTCTAGGATGCACTACAATTAATTTCACTACTTGTGAAAGTATTCAGCATTGAGTCTTTGGTACATTTACTATACAACATTTAAATATTACATGATACATAGTTGCTCAGACAGGACAGAACTTACTTTACACAGTAGCTTGCAGGGAAGTGAAACTAACTCACCTGTGCCACATTACAGTATGCTTGGTTCTGACAATAATTATATTACAAATGCTACTAGTCCCTCAAAAGCACCCAATGGCATGGTGCTATCATTTCATTATTCTAAAACATAAAACACTGCATTCTATCAATTGCATGTGCTATGAAAATAATCCATCTTCTAAAATATAAAAATATTTGCACATGTCAAATATGTCAAAACCACGAATATGAGAACTATAAAATCAACTACAGTATAACTGAAGAGTTTTATCTTCAATTCTAGTGTTTTTTACATTTGAACGTGTAAACAGAAATGCTTATTTATATGTCTTGCAGGCATTAAATGAACCTAACTTTACAGCTCATGTACATGTATATGTTATACATATTTTATTTTTGTCACTTTCAGAATATACAAACTTTACTGTGTATGAAGGACCTCACAATGTTTAATATTTTAGAGAGAGGAAAATACTGTACAGTAATTCACTACAAATTAATAAATCCCAAATGTTTATTTTGATTTTTGAGAAAAACTCTTTTGTTTAGAAAACTACTCAAAAGTTATGCAGTCCTTATATTTAGTAGTCTCTCTTGGCAAAAGGAGATTAACTGTTATAAATGTGCATGTAAAGGAATTTCTAGCATTTCTTTGGCTGGTAAACCATGGAAACCATGGAACTAAATCCAATAAAATAAAGTTTAAATAATATGATGTTAGAATGTTATCACACACATCATTTTAAATCAATTAAAAAAAGTTTTTTTATCTGACAAAACAATGGATAATTATGGAAATATGTTACAAAAAAACAAAAAGTTATTTTGGCACAATATAACACTTCTGGTCTTTAGTGAACAAAATATTATATAACAAAATAAACAATACGGTTTACTTAAACCTATTAAAATATATTTAGACATCATCTAACACATATTTAATGGTCTACCCAAATAAGTTCAATGCTGTCATATGTAGACTTGTATTCTTTATTTCAGAACTCCTACAGTACCTGAGCATTCTCTACTCCTAAGAGAGAGTTCTAGATATTTTTAAGTCCTGTACCAATCATTGTCAATGCCCACCCAAATGAAGACTGTATGTGCCACAGGGTGTAATAACGGGGTTCGGGAATAAAGGTATCTGCAGCTGTATTGATCTTAAGTTGCACTGAAATGCACCAGTTGTTCCTTGAGGGAGTTTAGGCCTTTGTCATCATGCTAGGAAACATACCAGGCACCCACAACTTTCATTTGAAGGTATTTCCTATTTTTTGTTTAAATGGATGTCATGTTTAGTTTCCATTGTGATCCTATGTCCTTGTTTCATTGCTAGGTTTTATCCTTCTCAATGATTTATTACCTTAATCATGTAAAATTTCTTCAGAAGAAAGATAAAATGAACATTGGAAAAAATAAAAGCGAAATCCTGGAAAAATGACAAAATATAATGATTTCCTAGAAAAGAAAGCAAAAACCTAGTCTTTGACTATAAAAAATAGGTAACCATTTCTAAAATACTAGATTTTGATTCCATGTTTAATATGTTTATTGATATGTGTTATCTACTTAATGCTTTCATTAAAGTTTATTAGAGTATAAACGTATTTTACTTTGTTGCTAAATCAAAAAAGTCAGTTTGCAATTCTGCAACAAATTCAGCCCACAGATACTACTAATTTAGCTAATAGATTTAGATAAATCTATTACAACTTCACATCTTCTACATGAACAAAATAATAATAATAATAATAATAATAATAATAATAATAATAATAATAATAATAATAATAATAATAAATACAGTATACTGTATACTACTGTACACAATTCTCAGAAATATATGTGCATTAAAGCAGTGGTCTAGTAAAACTTTGTTTTTAGGAAATGGATGGATCTGTATCTTTTTGCCTTTAAAGTTGCCTTTTAGTTTTATGGATGTGCAAAGTGGAGCAAATGATGTTACAAATGATGAAACACCTGATAATGAGTCAATTGGATTTGATTAGTAAATGTGACAAATTATCTACTACAACACTGCATACTTGGTTTTTATATATTTTTACCATGAGATGCTGTGATAAGATTTTTGAAGATCTTTATCAATGTGAATTAAAGATTACTATGCTTTCACACAGAACTGAATTATTATTACTATTAAAGCAAAGTTACTGCAATTGTAGAAAATGCTAGTGGAGGCTTTGAGAAAATTGTTGATGCACATAGCATACAAGGATTGTAATCCCTGATTATGTCTAAGAGGTCTAAAATGGGTGTAAGCAAAATATAAAAGCTGTATCCCAGAATAAACCCCAAGTAAATGCAATGCTTATATTCTATTCCTGTTTCTTTAGGAAAATAGCAAACATCACTTTATGTGATGTGTCGCTATGCACAGAAAGGTAGAGCAGAAAATGATTCAGAGCTGACTCTCTGATACGACATTATATACAGTACTTTATGTGTCTGCATTCCTTCTGTATGGGAACTAAATAAAACAAAATCTGCATCTGACCTGTTAACTGACTGACTGGAGACAATATTGTAGATTATATTGATATTATATTGTCATTATCAGACATGCTCATTATTGTTCATATTAAACTTTACCTAAAGTTGTCATATCTAAATATTTCTGAATTATTTCTAAATATCACAAGTGTGTTTTTTGAGAGCATACCTGTATATGATATAATAATTGATCATTTGTCCTCTCCTAAATTTATAACAGATATAGTAACAGTATATATATATAATAGTATAGTACTAAATAAATTAGTTGCATAACAAATGATAGGTTAAGAGTACTGTAGTCCTCCTCCAAATACCAAATGCAAATATGTGTCATATCCACATATCTATTAATATCTAATAGAATGTCTCCATGTGCATATAATACACCAGGACCTTCTAGTTTGATGTGGGTTGATGATGCAGAGACAGGAAAGAGCTATCAAAATGAAGAGTGCCTACTATTGGTCTCTATTTCAGTTTCTTCAGTCAAAGAAACATACAGTAATTGACCATCTCAAGGGACTGAGGTGAGAGATTTCCACAGGGGAATTTTTGGTTGTTCTTCTCTTCAGTCCAAGCCTAGTTTTAGTTTTACCCAAATAAATAAGGCGGACAGATGTAGTGACAGTGTCAGTTAAATAACAACAGAAGAGTGCCATAGTGTTTATTATTCTTTTGTTTTTCTCACGTACATTCTCTGTCTTGTTTACTGTAGATGTTTTGTATGTGATCTCATGCTTTGGTTTTGAACGTACTGTTTTTATCCATGTAGCCTACACATCTAAAACTAACTGCAGTGGCTCTGTGGCTAAGGATCTGCGCCTGTGACTAGAAGGTTGCCGGTTCAAATCCCACGGCTGGCAGAGAAATTCTACTCTGTTGGGCCCCTGAGCAAGGCCCTTAACCCTAACTGCTCCAGGGGCGGTGTACAATGGCAGACCCTGCACTCTGACCCCAAGCTTCTCTCCCTGTCTGTGTCTCCATGGAGAAAAGCTGGGGTATGCGAAAAGACGAATTCCTAATGCAAGAAATTGTATAGGGCTAATAAAGAAACATTATCATTATAATAATAATAATAACAACAACAATAATAAATTGTGTGGTTTACAGGATGATTGACACAGTTGTGTGTTAAAAGAAAAGTGCTCTGTATTTCTCAGTGCAATTAAACTTCCAAAACAAACACAACACCCTAGGTCTTCTTTGAGCTCTTCCTAAACTACTTCTCAAATATTCTCCCTATAAAAACAGCCAGGCAGTTAAGCCCCTTGCTGGCATCAAAACAAGACTCTTTCAGTTCTAAAAATTCACAAAACATGTCCACGGACCCATTGTACTGTACCTTGTCAAACTGTATAGCAGAGGTCTACAGCCACTACAAGTCTATTCTTCTTGGTCTTGAAATTGTCACTGGACCAATTGTTCTTTATTGTGAATGTGGTTCAGACAAGAACCACCGTTTCTTCTCTAACTGCAGCAGGGGGTAAAGGATGTTTAGAATTTGTGTTTGTAAAACTGGAACATAAAAATTCTAAGGACTTAGTAATTGTTATATAGAACTATAGAACACCTAATGTAGACGTGAAGACAAATATCTTTCTGTATGATGAGGTCAGGAGGGAATGCAGAAATGGTGTTACTGTACTGGGGGATTTCAATTCTCCATACATACAGATGCAGCCATTCAAAATGCGCGGGCGATACCGCATTATTTTCCGGTACGCTGTACGCAGTCTACCGCGAGTTACCGGTAAATACAGTGAGTTACCGGTAAATACCGTTAGCAAAATAATAGTATCCGGAATTTCCGCAAGGTGGAGCTAATAAAGCTCAACCTCTCATGTTTGAGCTGTCGCCATCAAAGTCTGTAACGAAGATATTACTAATAGTATTAATAATGAATGACCTTGGACAAGCTGTAAGTGTAAACTCAAAGTATCGCCCTGGTCCACATTCTTTTTATCATTGACCGTCTTTGTAAAAGTAACACCACAGCATTTCACAATCACGCATTTGTTTCCAATAATGCAAAGTACAGTACTTTTTGAGAATCGATTCACCATGCCTTTCACATGCTCATAAAAGAGATTGATTTAGGAACATAAACATATTACCGTATGCAAACTGTACTGTATACAGTATGTATATGTATATTTAATGTCTTAACTGTGCCCGTTTAAGTATTGAATATTTATATGGAATTTTACCACTGAAGGGAAATCTTAGTAGCTGAACATAAAAAGAATAGGAGCATACTGCAACGCGTGTGAAGGCCATAAACAATATTAATTTTGGAACATAAACATACAGTATATGGCTGGTCTCGGTACTTTAAAGAAAACATACATGAAACATGGTTTCATTATGACCAGAATCGGTCTTGAGATATTTTTAACTTGATTTACAGTATTTGAGAGGTATGTCTTGACACCCATACTACGTAAATACTGCTCACGTATATGTTTCTAGGTTTATATTATGCATTTCATATGGTCAAATTACTTTTGAGCAACTGATAAGAAGCGCGAAATGGTATGCCCAGGACGTTTTAGTTTTGCTTTGTGCGGGGACTCTGCTTTAACTATATCGCCGTGGATTGATTAGAGATATATATTAGAGAGCAATCACGCTGTGTTTATGTAGAAAAAGCGTTTAGGTTTATGAGCAATCTAGTTACCTATTCGCTTAAAACGCTATATAAAATAAAGTTTATTTAAAGATGAATGATAAGTGTCGCAGTTTAAATAATTTTCGTAGTAGGGCTTGGACAGATTCCAAGTGCATTTTTGCAATTTACGTTGCATTGTCCAATGTGCTGCTGTAATACAGTTTAGAATACAGTAAGTCTAAACTGTATCAGCTTTATTTATGGGCTGCAATTTAGAAAAAGTCAAAAACCGCACTCAAAATGCAATTAAGAGCTTTCTGGCAAGAGGAGACACCCAAATTAATAATGTAACATGCCACCGTTTGTGCATGAACGAAGTTATACTGTAATTTTCCTTAGATACGCGATTAAAAAAAATAAATTTTTTGAATCCCCGGCGGAACACATTCCATCAGAATCAGCGCTTTTATACAGTATATCGCCTTTAAACATATATTTAAACGCATTTACGATTTAAATCAAAACGCGATTCAAATCAATATAAATGTTTATTTTGTAACGCATAGGTGACTATTCATTGTTATTAAAAAGACTTAAATTCGATCATGTTGTGATATTTAGAAATATAAATTTGTTTGGTGCGAGTGAGGTTTTATTTAATCTCTGACCAAGGGAAATGTTTCATTTTTTCAAAGAAATGTTTGTTAAAAAATAAAGTCATAGTTCCATGGGATTCAATCACAGACCATGTGACATGGGAGTCAGGAAACTAACACACAGCGCCACCAGATTTGATAACGCTATAAAAACGCTATAAAATAATGTGACTAGGCACAGAACAAGTTTATAGCACAGTACAATAATAAATGCTGACCATGACTTTAGAAGCATAAATTACCTTACACTCAATTTAAACACAAGCTGTCTTTAGCCCTCTAAGCTGGTTCATACAGAAATGTAGAGAACCAGGCTCAGAACACACAGCTTCATTAGCGAATACATATGCAGGACAACTGGAGAAGACGTTTTACAGTGGATGGATTTTTAGAAACATCCCATCAGTGACATCACTGAAGTCAATTCCTAGGTAACTGTCGTGTGGATAGTTTCACAAGAATCAGACAAAGGTTTAAGCATCGCTTGTTCTAGATAAAACTGCAAAAAAAACAACAACCCATAATGTACTTCTTTGTGGCTCTGTTTGCCCAAATCATATATTCACAACGTGAAATTAGAAAATAATATTACGTAACCAAAATCTGCAATATGGAAACAGAACCTGTGTAATTGTTGAAAGGTGATGTACTCGTAACATTTTTACAAGACGAACTACAACATTAAAAAAATGACTTGTATGTACTTGATATCTCTAATCAATCCACGGCGATATAGTTAAAGCAGAGTCCCCGCACAAAACGAAACTAAAACCCCCTGGGCATACCGTTTCGCGCTTCTTATCAGTTGCTCAAAAGTAATTTGACCATATGAAATGCATAATATAAACCTAGAAACATATACGTGAGCAGTATTTACGTAGTAATAATAATAATAATAATGTATAATAATAATAATGTTTCTTTATTAGCCCTATACAATTTCTTGCATTAGGAATTCGTCTTTTCGCATACCCCAGCTTTTCTCCATGGAGACACAGACACACAGACAGGGAGAGAAGCTTGGGGTCAGAGCGCAGGGTCTGCCATTATACGGCACCCCTGGAGCAGTTAGGGTTAAGGGCCTTGCTCAGGGGCCCAACGGAGTAGGATTCCTCTGACAGCCGCGGGATTTGAACCGGCAACCTTCCAGTCACAGGCGCAGATCCTTAGCCACAGAGCCACTGCTCCGCCCGTATGTATGCGTGTCAAGACATACCTCTCAAATACTGTAAATCAAGTTAAAAATATCTCAAGACCGATTCTGGTCATAATGAAACCATGTTTCATGTATGTTTTCTTTAAAGTACCGAGACCAGCCATATACTGTATGTTTATGTTCCAAAATTAATATCGTTTATGGCCTTCACACGCGTTGCAGTATGCTCCTATTCTTTTTATGCTCAGCTACTAAGATTTCCCTTCAGTGGTAAAATTCCATATGAATATTCAATACCACAACGGGCACAGAAAAGACGTTTACAGTAAATCTTTCTACGACAGACCAACGGACCACAAGTGCCCCTGTTGGTCAACCAATCACGTACCGCGGTACCCCGCGTCATCTTGCGTCAAAATGCGCGACGCCGTAGCCAATTACCTCCGGTACGTGTCTGTACCGCGCACTTTGAATGGCTGCATCTGTAAATTTGGATATTGTGATCAGGGCTGGCCCTAGCTTTTGGGGGCCTTAGGCAAGATCTTGGAAAGCGGCCCCTCCAGATCAGTATTTGCACATTCACTACTATTATTAGCTTCCAGCACAACCTTATTTTACTATTTAGATCAGTTAAATACATTAATTATATAACTAGAAAATTCTTAAACAAGGTTTGAAGAACACATTATAAATAAATTACAAAACAAGAACAAGAAGCACACATTTTACAAAAATTTTACAGTAATTAAGTAAGTGCACTCAATTACAAGGGTGGTGATATCAATAAGCCTGAGCAAATGGGAATGTTTTATAAAAAAAAATTCTATGAATCAATTCACCTAGGTTTTCAGGAGTCAAAATAACCAATTACATTTTCACACAATAGTAGTTGACCCACTCCATGATTGTTGCTCATGATGGCCAGCCCACCTCTGGAAAACTTTCTGCTCCTGCCGCTGTATTTGGGAGAGCGACTGCAATCCAACGGGGCTACAGGTTGGGTTTATGATACCATACAATGACATACAACCCAAGGGGAAAACAATGTGTATAAATGCTGATTATGTGTAATCACTGAGCAGTCTTCTGCTCTACATTTACACATTCTACACTTTCTCACTTTTGTTTGGCTGGGCGACTCACACAGCATGTGTATAGTTGCAGGAAATGTGAATCGGTTAACTTCTTGTAAAACATCTCAAGTAATCTATTTGTCTAGCTTGAAAATGTGACATGTCTACCATCTGCTAGTTACATGCATCTGACATACTTAAAACCAAATTAAATATAAATTACATTATCATGTATATTATGCATTATTACAATGATTTGAGCATGCCTCTGTTTTGAGATCGCGTACCCTGGTCTTCTTTTCTGTGCTTTAGAAACATATTACATACTCGATTATGATTGGTTATTCCTTGACCGGGTTTCCATTAGAATAATCCACAGGAGGAACAGAAAGTGCCACAACAGGATGTTTTTTGCTCACATTTGAATGTGCTGACTAAAAATATATTATGTTGCACATCGATAGGTCCCCTGGCAGCCTCAGGGCCCTAGGCAGCTGCCTAGATTGCCTATGTCCAGGGCCGGCCCTGATTGTGATGAAGAATACAAAAGCTGAAATTGAAATGTTTGAAATGATTAATATATTTTTCTTAAACCAGTATGTAAAGGCACTTACTGGTACATTAAGAAGATTTTACATACGGTAATTATGGTATAAGATGACCGTATTGACCCAGTCTTTCCAAACAAAAAAGGATATTATTAAGGAAACAGACAAAATGACCGTGAAATTCAGATCTTGATTTATTCTTTAAATCTCCAAAGTCCTAATCTAAATTTAGAATTTAGAAAAGCAAACTATACAGGAATGAAGCACAACTTACATGCAAGTGATCAGGGATCAGATTAATTTTAGAGTAAATGGAAGAATGATGGTTATACTTTAAAAACATAATATTAAAAGTTCAAAACAAATTCATACCTAAAACCGGTTCAAGCCTGGGAAAATATGGCCTAAATGGCTCAATGGAAAATCAGGAGGTAAGGAATGTTGTACAGACTATGCCCAAGAGTCAGAAACACAAAAAAGTATACACAGCCGAGGCATTTTATACAGTTCAAAATGATATTATAACTTCCAAGAGACAGAAAGAAAAAACTGTGGTGGAGATAAAACAATAATGTGAAATACTGTAAAAGGTGAATTTAACACTTCAAGAGATTATGGTGATCAATAATAGAAGATGACAAGGAAACAATTAAAATGTTAAATGAATATTTCTGGCAGTTCTTTTACATTCAAAACACATTAAAAACATACATCATGCAATGGAAGGATATTTGTCAGTATTGAGTAATTTTGGTATAACTAATACTTAGTATTATACTGGAACTGGGAAGGCTTAAAATAAATCTCCAGGCCTTAATGGTATTTTTTTAGTCTTATATAAGGAATGAGGAATGTTATTGTGGTGGTGTCAAAACCCAAACAATGGATTGCAGTTCAGAGTTAGCGTGTCACCTTGAAATTTGTGCATTTGAGTGGCCGGTCTCTGAGTCTGGGAGAAGGTACACCTCCAGTCCCCAAGACCTGTTGGTCCACTTTTAGAGAAGACTGCACATTCAATCTCAGGAAGTCTGGAAACAGGAGAACAGTAGAACATTATTTTAATTAATTTAGTTGGTAGTCTCGTTTATTAGTTAGTTGTCTTAGCGCTCCTGTGCTTTAACTCTAGCAGACACGCTTGTGGTCTCTGGTAGAAAAACTTGCAAAGATTATGATGAGGGAAAGATGATTAGTGGAACAAGTGATTTGTAAATTAAATTCACTTGGGTAGAATATTCTGGTGTTTAGTTTATAAGGCTCCAGTGTCTCATAATGGAAAATGATTAATTTAATGGCTTACACTTATATAGCGCTTTTTTTCTAGACATTCCACTCAAAGAGCTTTACAGTTAATGTGGACTCCCGTACACCACCACCAATGTGCAGCATCCACCAGGATGATTAGTACTGATGAAAGTTGGAAAACTGGGAGTAAAGGGTTAAGCCGAGTTAACTAAACCAGGGTATCTCTGTATTAAAGGGACACATTTGTGTCATGTAAATGAAAGACATAGAGTATTCATGAAGAGAAGTTCAAAGAAGATCAACATGGATGATTCCTCTACTCAGGATGATTGTCATATACAGATAATTTCATTGTAGAATAAACATTTTTAGGAGCAGATCTGATACAAACATATATTGAGGGGTGAAGATAGGGTCAAGTCAGATAAGCATTTAACACTAAGCAGTGAAACAAGGATATCAGGACCAAAATGGATTCAAAAGGATTTAAAAGGGAATTTATTTCAAACAGAGAAATGCATTTTTTTCTTTTCATAACTAATGAGAGTATCTGCAACCTTTAAGAAATGGCTTGATGAAATTCACTTCAGATTCACTTAGTTAAACCTTTGTCATGTTCATATAAATACTGATGTCATTTTTTTCATGGAAACAGTTATTGTAAACTCTGAAAATAATCATAGATCATGCAATGTATTTCTTCATGTCTACCTCAATCAAAATAATGCACCAACAATTAAATTTGTAAAGAAATTACTAAACTACTTATTAATGCCATATGGGAAACCACCCGAACTACTGTTAAAGGAAGCTTTTAAAAAATTGCCAAAATCGAATATACTCAACTAAAGATGGAGACAACATACAGTCTCAAGATAGTATTTTATGCGGAGGCCCTGGTAATTAAGGCTGATGCCTTCAATTGATTGTATTCAAATCAATTTAACTTGTGGTTTTACATTATGGTTGTATCTATTGCATGTATCAAAAAGAAAAAGCTTGATGTTTTAGTCTGCACAGTTGTGTATAATAATTACCAAGCTGCACACAAAGCAACTGAAATCATTCCAGTAGACACTGATAAGGGTTGTGGAAAATATTCTGAATCCATGCAGCCCTCAGTCTAATGGCCCTAATGATCAATATACCAAAGCATGAAATGATAGTTGTGACACCTGTGCTCAAATGGATACACAACAGTAATCCTGATGAGTTGACAGCTGGAAATGAGAAGGTCTATTTCTAGCTGGACACCCCACTGAAGTCTAAGTATTAAATTTTCTCTGCTGGTGAAACACAATTTAAGAGCACAGTATCCCCAGGATGCAGCCATTTGGAATTGACTACAGGCAGAGTTATGACTTCAGAAGTGATCATACAATAAAAAAAACATAAGGAAATAAGAAAGGTTACAAGCAAGAGGAGGCCATTTGGCTCATCTAGGTCTGATTGCTAGGAAAATGAAAAGCTGCACGTGAGGGAGTTGAACATGCTCTGTGTATAAGCAACAAACTCACTCTATCATTTCTTTATTATAAATCTGACCTTACCATCAATTTCTAAGCCATTTACAAGAATTGATACATGGAAATGCTACAATGTAGGTTTTATTTAAATTGCTAATTCACAAGCACAGTCAGCAGATCAGGTTATTGATTAAGTAGTTTTGTTCTTCAGAATAACAAAATGTTAGTTTAGGAAAATGCTACAGGTGTTCTGTGTTTGATGAGAGTATTGAGTCAATAAATTGTTAATTAAAAGCAGCACACTGTATATGGCCTTTCAAAATTACATTATTTTAATTAATGTAAGAAAAGAAAAAATATGACCAAGGAACACTTGAATAATGAAAATTATTTAAAGTAGTTGCTGTCAGCATGATTGAAAGAGGCCTGTCTGTAAGAAAAGTTCCCCAGAATGAAATGTTCTACTTCACTAATCACATTTAAAACACAGAGCACGGAAAGTATTCAGATACATTTTAAAAATACGTATCTGAATAGAGAATTAAGATACTGATAATACTGCAGGAAATAAAACCAGAAATTTGCCAGTAAAAGAGGAAGTAGTGATTATAGGAGACTTTAATTGTCCTCACATAATTCATGAAAAACCATCAGGGATGTCAGAAATCAAAGGTGAAATGGTAGATGCAGCTAACAACAGCTGTCTTATTTAGTTCATTGATGAATCTACTAGAGAAAATGTATTTATTAAACTATTTTTTTAAAGAATCAAGAATGGGAACTCTAATCATAATCAGCATGTTTTGAAGTTGATTTTAAAACAGTAGGGATACATGTAGCATCTTAAGAAAGTTTACTATTTTTCAACATAGACACTGCAGTAACAAGACAGAAGTAATTAGAATTTAATTAGAACAGGTGATTGGAGCATTTTAAGTAAATGTCTAAGGCCAGATGGCTTTATTAATCGTAACCAATTTTACGATAATAAATCATTTACAAATCACTTACAAAACTAAATATATTGTCAACAAGGATTTTGAAAAGGTAAGTCTTGCTTAACTGAAATACTAATACTCTTCAAACAAGTACAGTAACAAACAGTAACAAAAAGTACAAACAGAACATGTGATATGGTATATTTAGATTTTCAGAAGGTTAAATATAAAATTCCTAGATAGATTCCTTTCGATAGAGAAGTGGTTAACCGAATGCCGAGGTTCATCATTATGGCCCAGGCCAGGCCCATGTGTATGTTTCATTCACTGATGAATGCAGTTTTTTTCTTGACAGACCTGAATGGAAGACAATGTGTGGAGAGATATTGCTATATTCATGCCAACTGGTGATACATCCCCTGTTGAGGAATTGAGTGATATTCATATTTTACATCCCATGATTTAGTTTTACTCTTAAAATATTGAATTGAATCCATTAAACCCGAGTGGTGTTTCTTTTTTTATGCCCTATATTACTCTTTCTTCTTCAGTTACAGTATTACATCTTATGTTGTATATACAAGGAAAAAACGGTTACCAAGAAGGGGTTTAAGAAGTAAATTCAAGGCCCTCCATCTCAAAAAACAAAAAAAACAACATGAATAATGACAGCTAAACTAAAATAACTTGTCCACACATTTTTACACAACAGCAGTAGATGTTTTAAAAACGCAACCATAAATAATTTAAAAATGCAGGTGTGAATTTTTTTCCTTTCTGCCGTGGGACAGAGTTCCTTGCACTCCTTGCAATGAACTCCTCCCCCACTTGTGACCCCTTGTATACCTTTCTTAGTTTTAAATCACATACTTGCATGTGCCTATTTTTCTGTAATACTTCTTACCTTTTGTACATTATTCACTCTAAGAAATATGCAGTTACTGTACACCTTCGAACTTGGGACTTTTTTCTGCACCTGCTGTATACATCTTTACATTATGATGAAGGAAGAGTGGTGTGGTGGCATGATAGGTCACACTACTGCCCAACAGCTCTTGGGTCTTGGGTTTAATTCCAGCCTGAAATTAAAGCGGAACAACCAGTTTGTTGACTGGAAATTGTGCCCCATATGTAACCGTAACATGGACTGGCATCCTGCTCATAAGGCATCATGCCTTATCCCTCCAGGTCATTGCAAGCCTGTACTGTAATAAACAACAGCTGAATATGTATGAGTGTGTGATAAAACAAATGATGCAATATAAAGCTAAGGTATGGAAGGGATATGTGTATGTCAGTGGTACCATAAATGGCTTTCTAAAAACACTATCCAATGAATTTTGCAAGTCATCAACTACACTCGAATGTCTGACTGGCTTAAAAAAATTAAAGTATAATAATAATTGCTGTAGACAATGATGATGGTAGAAAAAATCTGATGCATTAAGTGTTTGATTTTTAAGAATGAAATCGAAGATGCAAACCACTAATTTCAGTGGATGTAGAAATCTAACTAACAAAAGTCTTTTGTGGAACCATGGATACAATTCATGTGTCTGACTGACCAGGGTAGTGTATTTCTAGGCAGTCCATACTAGTGTGTTTTCAGCTGCTTTTCTGTTCTGGGAATTGTATGTAATAAATTTGTAGGGGAAACTGAATTCCACATAATGTATAAAACCACACAATTCCTTATGTGTAGACTCAACATTAAAGTATTTTAGAAGTGTACAAGGGGAGGAATTGTTTATTTAAAATATGAAATATAAATGCACTAAAATAAATACAGTATCCTTTGCTACAAACATTAATGTGTATTTCACCAGCAGAACATTATTATAACTCCTGATCCTGCTGCTTTTCATATGAGTACACAGTGATGGGGAACATCACCACTTACTGAAAGGTGTTCTGACAGTTTGAGAAAATATTCCCATAACAGGCCCATGGAAAACAAAATCTATTAGTGAAAGAAAGGATGAAGGGGGCTTGTCTGTCAGGACTTACATACAGTAAATTGCAAAATCAGGATGCATACTACCTGGACTCTGGAGAGACAATGCATGCAGTCTGACATAAAAAGGTAACCACCTCCATGTACTAAAATATAGATATAAAATCAGCTGCTTTTATTATCTCTTCTTATAGCCTCGTATACAGTAAGTGAAATTGCATCTAAAATTTGAATTATATAGTAATCTTAGTGATCTAGGTAGAGATACCAGATGATAATAAAATACATAAAGGCTGAGCATTTAATAATCATTATCTTATGACCAGGATAAACTAGCCAATTACTGTAATTTGGCTGAAAATTCTTATCTGTTGGAGTGATTAGATTATAGGTTATTAATATTTTCAGTGCAACAGCAGCTCTAGAAATGGAATCTCAAATCTAAAAGCTAATGCTTTATAAATAATAGGCACAATAATAAAAATACTCTGTGAAAAGAAATAATTGTGAAAACAATTAAATCTAAAGAGTCTATGCATTTGGTCCTTTTCTAATTGATTGAGGCAAACTGACTTCTAGTGAAAGTAATAATATGAGACTGTCATTACAGCAGGATTGCTAACGGAAAGATTCTTGTTTCAACTACTGTTGTAAGGGCATCACTTCTACTTAGTAACATGACTTGAGGCAATGTAATTACAGCAGAGCTGAGTAAAACCAATTAGTAGTTTATTAGCCTACAGAAAAACATCACGCTGACAGGCCATCAACAAATCAAACTAATATGTTCGTATTCAAGCCAGTAAAATTAGTGTTCATTGCACGTTAAGGAAAGTAATTTATGGCAGAAGAAGGTGTTTCATTCCAGTGGATTTATGGTGCAGGTACTAAATGCTAGATCTGTGACAAATGAAATTACTCAGGAAATTACACATGCCATACTTAATAGTGTTGTGCAAGTTCTTGCTGTTCAAAAGATAGCTGACGAATTTATCCAGAGGTCTCTTTTTTAATGATTTTAACATTCAAATAAGCAAGAGAACATTTAGTTTTGTACCTCTAATAAATTGAAATATGTGTAACTTAAATGTTTGAAATACAGATTTTTCCTGAGCTTGCGCTGTAAAGTGTATATTGTTGCTCAATGTACACTGAGCTGACAAAGTCCAAACTTAGTTTTGCTTTACAATTGAACACTTTGTATTTGAGATGCATGAGATGAACATGATTGACTCACTGAGCTCACCAAAAGCTTTGTATAATGATTTCAAATGCTTTGGCAAGGTTGTACAGCAGCCACTTTTTACTTGAGGTATTTGCACTTTAGTTTTTTATCCAACATCTACAATGCATGCTCAAATGAATTTAAATCTGGATATTGTCCAGTCTCAGATTTTCCTCTTTTTCTCCTCATGAACTACTGGACTTGGTTAGATTGGCCATATGTTATGGGTCATTGTCATGCTTCATGGGGAACTGCCATTCAATTATGGAAGCATTTTCTATATAAGCAGACAAAATGTTTCTGTAAACTTTGGGATTCATGCTATGGTCATCACTACTTACAGTAAGGAGAGGTGAGCCAGATCCAGGGGCAGCCATGCATGCCTGGACAATAATATTGCACCGAGGATGCTTCACAGATGGGCTGGTGTTCTTTGGAGCATCTACAATTTCTTCCTCTCACTTTGCTAAAGGTTTATTTTGGTCGCCTCTGTCCTTAAAATAGATATGCACGCAAATAAGACATCTATTCCAAAACTTTTATGTCACTTTTTTGTACTGACAAGTAAATTCTAAAGCGGCTTTTCTGTTTTAGGTACTGATGAGAGATTAAGAATTTGTGTCTACCCTTTGTAATTCTTAAATCTACATTTTGATACTTTCATCCTTGCACTGTGGTGGCTGTTTACGATTTCACTGATGATTGCTTTATGGTTTCCCCTGACAGCTCTGATAATTCTCCAGTCACCAACTGCAGATGTTTTTCTTGGTAATTTCTGGTCTTGGGTAATTGGTAACAATATCTGTTTCTTTCCTTCTTCTGCATATTTCAAATTTTTGATTTTGGTATGCAAAACTACCATGCTATGATTCTGATTGAGTTTTTCTTGCAGCTTCAAAATTGCATGCTTTTCTTCAATATAAAGTTCTTTGGTTTTCATTTTCACCTTAGATCACAAACTTCAAATAATGAAGGCAAATCTCACAGCCTAACAATTCTTGTTTATTGTCTTCCTTTGAAATAAACAGGTTCAACATCATCAATTTATTTAACAACATAAGTTTATTTGACTGAAGGTGGTAGAACTGAAATCATTTTTTTTTTTTAAATTCACAAGGCACTGTATGTACATGAAAGTATTGCAATTTGCAATGCAGGTCACTTTCTACATGTATTATTTAATTTTTAAACTTCAATTGTGGGTGACAACTCTTTATAAGAAATCAGTCTTTGTTCATTCTTCATTCTTAATGCAGCTGTTATATATTTAGATTTCCACAACGCAGTAGCCAAAACAGCCACATGTGGTTTCAGAGCTGCAGGTTATGGACTTCTACCTTAGGTAAACCACTTATAGACAGTTATTGTATCCACATTCACAGAAACTACTGGGTATAGCATGAATAACACTGAAAACTGATATTTCATTAGTCAATTTCTGCTCATCTACAGTACCAATCACAGAAAAGGTGCCTTATGATAGTTGGTCTCATTCCCCCAGCTGTATTGTGAAACCCATGTTCCATGTTACAAGGAAAGTTAGTAGACAAAAGTGGAAGCATGGGGAAAACATTATCATGTATAACATTCGTAGATACCCAAGGACAATAACATTATTGGTATCCACAAGAGGATGAAAGCAAGGAATCATGAACTGCAGTCTTATTAAACTAATATTGTTCCTTCTGACATTTATGCTTAGCTAAGAAGTGAAAATATATTCTGTAATATGCCCCTAACTTCCTTCATATAATAAATAATTTATTAACAGATTTTTATGACAGATTCCACACCATTATACGGTGTGGTTCCAAGGATCAGAGAACATGAAATCTCATGATGACAGTGACTCAAGGTGCTGGAGGCTTTTTTGCAGAGTATTAGCAGGTCTTACAAACACCAGAGAGCAGCCTCCTCTATCTCCTCTAATACTAAACACTATATCACCGTCTTCCCTTGAGATTGCATGAGTCTGTCCTTTAGCATCTCAAGATTTTGTCCAATAAGGCCAACATGGATAGAAGGCTTATCGGATAGACATGCATTCCAGTGGGATAATGTGGTAAAGTCTATGGAGTGAAGGAAGACAGACAGACAAAAATGCTATTACATTTTTTTCTGTAAATGAGTTTTTCTATGTTTTTGTTTAGTAAGTGCATTCTGAAATATTTTACTATAAATCGGAAATTATACTGTAACATCCCATTAAAAATGTTATAGGCCTCATGATCTTTTTGGATTTGCTCGATATTGTAACTGCACAAATTTCTGTCTGTGATGGACGTCATTCACAGGGAAAAAAAAGTTCAAATTCAGCATGAAGGTTTTTGAATTGTCATTAATAGGTTATTGTTGATGAAGACTAAAACAATGAACAGGTGTCCATATAACAAAACAAACTCCATATTTTAAAAAATGTATATTATCCACTCAGGTTGTTGCTCTTCATTTAACTTGACACTCTTGGCACTGATTAAAATGTAATTATTATTACCTTTCAGCACACGTAGCCGTGTCTAAACAGAGTCCATCTGCCCCTCTGAATCATCATTTTAACTGGCCATAGAAACTGTTGCTGTTTTCAGCTTCTCACTTTCAAAAACATTCGAATGTCCTTTCATATATCTACTGCAATGTTCTCACTGTTATGGAATTCTTTAAGAACCCCATCTCTAATCCCCAGAAAAGGGACAGAAACTGGCTTGCCTAAGATACTTGCCTGGACCATGGAAAACGAAAGGGGCTTGAACTTGGCACACTGATCTGATATCTTCACACAAAGAGACACTGGTGTATGTGGGAGGCAAAATGGGTATAAAGAGTCCCGGCACTGGGCCCAGAATGAACCTGTGAGAATTTTTTCACAGCTCAAGCAACATTGCGAACTCCACAAAAGACTTTCCAATCAGGATAGCAAAAGAGGAGGATTCCTAGTAATACGGCAGCTGTGAGTTAATTATAGTGAAAGACCCATGAATAGGAGGATTAGTGCATTCATTAGTTGGGGAATGAGGAAAGACTGTTTCAGTTTTTCAGTAAAGCAATCTTTTTTCACACTGGCAATAACAAAATGCATGGAATTTAAATGTTGGAAATCAGAAATTACCAGTGGCCCTTTTGGGACTGATAAGGCCCTGTGGTATCTTAGAGGAACCTTTCTTAAAGGTCCTTGGAATAAAAAAGGAGGATCTCTTAAGGGGATTTAAAAGCTTTGTTTCATATAACAGCTGCTCATCCACAGTTTCAACGAAGTGTAAACTTTCTCTTTAAGGCTTTTCTATTGCAATTCTTTCTTTCACTTTCTGGAGTTTTTAAACCCTTTTGTCATTATCCCCTGTTTGTAGCATCTGCTGTTTGCCAGACATTTTTCCTGCAGTTATTGGCTAACAATGTTGCTGAACAGTTAGCAGAAGAGTCATTTTCTGGGTGGTCATGGAGTTAGTCAGTTCTCCAGGGCATTTTGTGTCTGCTGAGCATTCGGTAGTCTGAGATTTATAGACAAAAAAGTGGCCTTTTAAAGTCCAGGTCCTTTTGCATACTGTAAAAATATAGATGACATTGGACACCTTTAGTATAATACATTTCAGTCATAATGTTGTAATGAGTCACTTTCCCTGTTGTTAATATTTTACTTGGGTGATTTGTCATATATATATATTTCCTTTGCAATATTTTTCATTTACTTAAACCATACTCTCACAGAGTGTGCTAGTAATGAAATGCAGTGCCACATTGTGTCTTTAAAAAATGGTTGTCCATGTTATATTTCATAATCAGAATCAAGAGAAATTCCAAAGCATATCATGCCAACATTACATGAAATCAACACATTTTTAGAGACATTTGCTAACAAAAGTATGCCATGACTCAATTTTTTCAAAATATTGAATGAATAAAATAGTTCAGAGGAAGACGATGGTGCAGAATTCAAAATAGTTAATGACATTTTAAAAATACATTAATAACCAGTCACAAAAGGAATTTTATTTTAAAAAATATTTCAGTCTTTAGGAGTCGGTAATGTCCTACAATGCATAACTGAGTACCAATTCAAGTGTACTTCAGTGTACAAACAATTAACATAGTTTGCAAGTTAACATGGGGAATGAGGTGGTTCTCTCAGGTTAATGTTATTATGTATTAATTGTTAGGGATTAGTTTTAAAAGTAGTGTGGACCCTATGCAGAATTCTGAACGTAAGACATTGTCGAGTGGTCAAGCTGAGGTCAGTAAGCTGTAGGAAGTCAAGCCAGACAGAAGTACCAAAATTAGAAGTGGAGCTGTAAGCCGTATATTTTGATATCTGGTAAAAAGGCTTCTGAGTGGTTAATGCCAACTTTGAAAATTTCTACCACATCATGGCACAAATGACATAAGCCTGTGATTCTCTTTTTGCTATTTTTACAAGTATAGCTCATCTCAACACAACAGCTACAGAACAATCAATCAAATGAGACAACCTTTAACTTTTAGACTGTATCCAAATATCTTAGCATTTGTCAATCATTTCAAAGCAAAAACATCGATTTTTCATTGTATATATGTACTATATGTAGATATATACAAGCTAGGATATCAATCTTCTTAAAATAATATTCAGAACCCTTTTACCAGTGGTACAGTTTTTTGTGAAATCAGGAGGTCTAGGAATTTTCTATGTCTTCGGCTGTACAGAGGAAAAATGCAATGTTTTCTAAAATCTATCTTTTTAAGTGGTTAAAATCACTGTTCAAAAACATTTGTACATTTCTGACCCAATAGGATAATAAAATGACTTTAGAAAAATGTATAATGCATTAATGCATAATTTCTGATGTTGTTCAAGTAGGTAGCTGCATCAGCATGCGTAGGCTGCAAAGGAACAGGTCGCGGGTATATTCCATGTTGAAAAGAAAAGAAAGGAAACACAATGTTTCGGCTGTGGAGCCTTCTTCAGGTGTGAGAAAGACAGGGTATCTTTGTCGTCTACCATTTCTGATGCTTATTGTTTGCCAGTGTTTTGCACAGACACTACACATTTAGTTACACACTCAAGAATTTGCACTCCAACGTTTAGCTACAATATCTAAAGAAAATCATAGAAGCAGAAAGAGGAACATTGGACAGGAAGAAATACAAATTATAATTATAATAATTTCCTTAAGCAGTTTGTTACAATTTACAAAATTGTGCAAAATCTAGCATTACATTAACATAAGTAATTACTCTGCTCCTTTTTTCCTGGTAAAAATTATAGCAATCTGGATCCTATGCCAGTCCATTGCAGGGTATTTCGTGCACACAGGCAAATCAAACTGACGCAATGCCAATGCTGAACAAATACTTTACTGGAGCCCAAGGATATTATACTTTCAACCTCTACTTTACAAGGCTTCCTAATAAAGATGTATTAATATTTTCTGTTAACACTGTACTTTTTGCTGCCTTATATACACAGATATAAAGTGGAATGTTTATCCCACAGTGTTGAAGTTGTCATAGGGGATTTCTCCTCAAGAAATATATTGAGGTCAGTTGTTTCTATTTCCACAGCTGTTCAAGAAGAATGGGGATTAAAGGTTTGTTTTTTTCAGAACATTAAATCTGATATGGTGAGAAAAACTGGGTGATAACAAGCAGGATTTTAAGTCCCAACAATGCATTTTTTGATATATTAAACATTTACATTAATCAGCACAATTCTTAAAAACACAATACATATTTTCACCCTAGGTTATTAATTATAGATAGATAGATAGATACTTTATTGATCCCGTGAGGGAAATTGCAGTGCAACAGCAGCTTAACACACACAACACAGCCACAGTGTAACGAATTATATACTAATAGTACAATACATACAATACAATACAAGAGTTACTCACAGTCCGGACACACAAGAGGAAACTAGAACAGAACAGTACACAGAAAATCGTATCACACGTATGAATATAAATATAGATGTAACCATAGATATAAATATAAATATAAATATAAATGTATTGCACAGGTCTTATGCAGTCTTATCTCATTAACCTGCTTGACTACAACTGTAGAAAATCTTATAGCCCAATTCCCCTTCTGATTTCTTACGGTACCTCCTGAGTTATGATAATTAAAATATAAAAACATTTAAACATGCATTTTTGAAATTTAACAATTTAATAGGCCAAGTGATGCGTGAATGCATTAGAGTCATTTAGTGATGTATACCATAGTACTGTGAACGATAGAAGTAATGTACTGTAAACTTTAAAAGTATTTTATTAAAAATGTGTTAGTATACTGTCTCACTTGCTGGTTTGGTTACATCACCACCATTGATTGTAATAGGAGACGCCTCTGTGTCCCCAGGTGTAATACTAATAGACACAGGAAACCTTTCACCCCCACTGCAATATCTCTTTCAGACAATGTATTGTAACTTTCTTCTGCCTTATCTTACTGTAACACTGTTTCACCGACTTCTTTGTTGGTAAAATTTTGTCTGCTGATGTGTGCTGTAAAACAAATTTCCCCAATGGGACAATAACACTTGAATTTAATATACTCTTGGAATACTTGGGCAGAAATATTACAATGCAAAGTCATTAGGGCATTCAGGATCCACCCATCCAAAATCTTCAGTGATGTTACCAGCACTATTGCACTTTGTAGCCTGAACTTCTCACATCTCAAAAGCCAAGCAAAAGCTGTGTCTGTTCTGTAACATGAAGTGAAACCTCTAAGCAAAATCAAGTTATTGCTGCCAGTGAAGTTTGTCAACACGTGAGTTACACTCTTCTCCTTAGACCCCGATTTCCATGTGCCAGTATGGGGACTGGAGACACTGTGCTGTAGGAGATGCCAGCCTTCGGGTGAGACATAAAAAATAAGGTCTTGGGAACTTGATCAGTAAAAAGGTACTCCAATATAATGGGAGTACATGGTACCCAGCCATATGGTTGCAGCCCCAGCTTCCTTTAAGAAACCGATGGATGATATCATTGAATTAATAAGGTACTAAGTACAAATGGGCCAAATGGCCTCATCTTGTTTGGACAACCAAAGAAACCTGATTCTGGCCTTGGGTCATTACTCCTGACCTGGCTTGAGTATATTTTAAAAACACACCTGTATGTAACACCTCAGTAGTAACTGAAAGGTGGAGATAACATCACTACCAATTGCCACTGTGCCATTAGTGGAATTGTTTTCTATGATTCCTTTACAATTGGTAACGATCACTCATAAACACCCTTTCACGGTAATAACATTGGATGACTCTGGCTGTACATGGACTGCAAAACCCAATGTAAAACTGCTAATATTTGGGATACTGTGGGTGATACAGCTTGTGTGTGTCTTCTCCCAGTGTTCTCTGGAAATGGCCATTTTGTTTCACAAATTAAACACGTCTCTGAACTGCACTGTGATTCCTTGCATCCCTGCACATACTGTATGTTCTTAAAATTGCTGCCTTTCACTTAGATTGATGTTGCACTTCAGCAGTGGATGCATTGGGCCTTCTCTTTTACAGTACAGTATGTAAATCATTTTGAGATAATTTGGAATGAAAATGGCTTTATAAATGCAATTGATTTTATTATATCAACTGACACCAAGAACTAGTGATTAATCCATGTCTCATCGAAGATGTCTCATACAATGAAAGGATTACCACATTGAGCTGAATTAACTTACTTTCAAACAGGAAAAAAAGCTTTCAACATAATGGATGTACTGTAATGGAGCAGCTGTCACTCTGAGGGGTTCTTGTCAGTTTAGGCATCTGGAGAGCAACTTTATGGTTAAGGTTTAAGTAATCATTTATAGAGAAATAGGTGCATGTATTTGTACGAAGTTTAAGTACATGCGTTCACATAATGTGCAACAGATTGTTCTGCTGCAGCTGCAGTAATATTAATAACGTTGAAGGATGATCCGAAGTAGAACATTCTTTTGGTCATCTACCATATGAATGCTGTATAGTTGGAGTATTGTATTTTCCTTTGGCTTAGAAGAAACAGGGATTTTAGACACTAGCAGTTGGGCATTAAACATGTGAGGGTAGAAGCAAGATTAGCTCTCTCTGAAGGGCATAAGTCAGCTGGTTAAAAGAGGTGGTGGCCAATGAGCACTCTGTGAACTGAACCCGAGAAGGGGATAGGTCCTGGAAGGCAGCCAGGAGAAAAGAAGCCCTCTCTCTGTATGAGTATTGAAAATGTTCCCCAGGAATGGATATCTGGCTGTCCAAATTCCTGGAAGGGGTTATATAGACAGGAGAATGAAAGTTATAGTGAGGAAGAACAGACTTTATGTTGATGGGAATCTGAGTTGCAGGCAGTGAGTGACAGGTGGTAGTTTGCCGTAGGGCTGACAGTTGTGATGAACAGATACCTTGCTAGAATATGGAATAATACTAATTGCAGTCATCAGGACAGTTAGACACTTGGAACTTGTGATGTTTTATCATGAATTAATGAGTTCCATTTGCAGAAGATGATGTGAAATATTCAAAGTCTGAGGAACCATTGTTTTGATGGTGGAGGTATATCAGTTTAGGGGGTCAGAACCTAAAGCTTTGGGAGATGGCTTGTTAAAGGCCTGTAAAAGCTGGCTTGTGTCCCACTACACAGCTCTGTTGATCACATTTTGAGGTCTTTACTCTGCCTGTTGTTGCAGCAACTCCAAGGTCAGCATGATCACTTAATCTTCAACACAATAAATTAATAGGAGATGAATTGGCTAGCTGTATCCCTAGTTCTTAACATAATCAATCAGCTCTGGGATGAGTTAAGCAGACTCACACATCAACATCAATTACTGCCAGATAATATCACTTTACATGTTTAACAGAGGAATATCATTGTTGACTGTTGACGGTGTGCAATGCATCTGTCAGTCTATGCCATTCTATTTCCAAAGATTAAGTTTGAGCTAATGGTGGACACATCATTGATTACAGTAAACCCCAGGTTTAATGGACTTTGCTTTAATGAACTTCAGATTTGTTGCACAAAATCTGCTAAAGGGGAATTGTCTATAAAATCAGTAATACCAGAATTTAGCTGCAATAACATGGAAATGAATGAAAAATTAAACAGTTAAAAAATAAATACAGGACATTCTTCTTCTTTGCATTTTCCCACTTATGTGGGGTCTGCTTGTTTGCACCGATTTTTCCACTTCGTACGGTCTGCGGCGTCTCGGCAGGTGACTTTTGCGAGGCGCATGTCGTCTTTCAGCTGATCCAGCCACCAAGTAAATGGTCGTCCACGGGGCCGGCGGCCTTCCACATTCAATTCGAGGGCGGTCTTTGCCATGTGTCATTGCTGCAGAACACGTGTCCATGCCATCACAGGTGCGATTCCCTCATTTTCTCAGTGATTGGGGTGACTTTTAGTTTTTTTCGCACCTCTTCATTCATGACATGGTCTAGTCTTGTCAAGCCGAGGGTCCATCACAGCATCTTCATTTCCATCGTATGGAGGGCCTGTTCATCTTTCTATGTCGGCCTGCATTCAGTTCCGTATAGGGCCACTGGTCTGACCACTGAGCAGTAGGCTTTGGATTTTAGGCACAAAGGGATCTTCTTGTCTCACAGTACTCCAGTTACCTGCCGCCATTTCATCCAAGCGGTGCTGACTTGCTTCTTAGCGTCTTGGAGGGTAGTGCAGTTGGAGTTGACACATGAGCCTAGGTACTTGAACTGGGTCACTTTGTTCAGTTGGACCCCACTAGCTGCGATTGTGCCATCGGTATGATCACCGCATTCCAGGTACTCCGTC
Organism: Lepisosteus platostomus; assembly: GCF_059453375.1. NCBI lineage: Eukaryota > Metazoa > Chordata > Actinopteri > Semionotiformes > Lepisosteidae > Lepisosteus > Lepisosteus platostomus. The sequence continues at coordinate 44,703,134 of NC_142614.1, read as the reverse complement.
TTCTTGATGTTCAGTTTCATCCCGAATCGTTCAAGGCGCGTCTTCCACTCCCATACTTGCTGTTTGAGGCCATGTCGCGTTTCACTTGTTATCTTAAAATCATCAGCATACAATAGGATGCCTTGTTTGGATATCTTTGGTCACCGTATCCATGCAAAGTATGAAGAGCAGAGGAAACAAGGCTGAGCCTTGGTGGACGCCAACATTTATCGGGAAGGTGTCTGAGGTTCCAGCTGTGCAACGTACTGAGCTAGTGGCCTTTTGGTACAGGAGCTTTGTCCAGCTGAAATAGGCATGGGGACGTGGTGCTGTCGCAGCGCCAGCCAGATGAGATCGTGTGGTACCCTGTTGTAGAGGTTTGATGGGTTTACTGAGACAATTATTAATTATTACCCACTGTTACTCTAAACTCATAAGTAAATACATTACTCATGAATTAAATTGATAACAACTTGTGTTGAGGTACAATTGAATTCTCGAGACACAATGTAGAACATGGGGTTTACTTATCCACTGTGTATGGATTTGGAATTTCCCGGCACGAACACCAAACCAGCTGACAGACTCTGTTGCAGCCTCTGTTCCAGCGGTTGTCCAATGGGCGTTGTCCCGGCGTCCTCTGGCTACCGGCCAACCAGTCGAGGTGCAGCTCGGAGTAGGACGGGCGGAGGAATCTGACCGTGGCGCGCAGGGTAGTCGTTGCTCCGAGGGGATCTACCAGCAGTCCGGCTGGCTAGTAGAAAGTCTCTGCACAGAGTGTGACCGCGAGTCCTCACAAGTCACTCTTTTGCCTGGGAAGAGCTGGTTCATTCCCGGTCCAGCGCTGCTTCTGAATAAGCTATTCAGGTTGTCGATGAGGGTCCAACTGTAGGCTGTCGTTGATCAAGCGGAGCATTCACGTTGGTAGAATTCTGAGTACGTACGGGATCCTCGGCCTCGCGCTTAGAACAAAGTCCAAGTCCCTTTGCAGACAACAGCAGTTGTCACGTGATTGTCTTTGAGGATGCGCAAAAATGGCCAAGGAGAGCCCCGATCTGAGCTTGCGCTCCCTTTTTGACCAAGACACAGATGTGTGCTGATTGGTTGAGAGTTTGGCGGGCATTGGAGACCCACGTGGTATTACCACGCCCTGCCAGTCCCTGATTGGTTGGTCAAGGTGAGATATAAGTCACTTACTCTTGACACTTAAGAATGCAGTCCAGATGTCCATTCGGCACTCCCTAGACTGATAGGCGCCAATGGATGACCATTGATCATGATAGCCAGGCTTAGCTAAGTGCATCCCCGTCTGGGAGCTGTTCCTTATCAAAAGAAAACATCTTAAATCAGCCTGCATGAATACTTTCTCTGTGGCTGCACCACAGAGATGGAGGGTGAGATGGGGCCTCATTTAGGACAGCATACCAACGCTTAATTCTGTCTTATTAACAAGCATTGCCGCTACATATCCCCCCTTTTTGAAGGTCACGAGGTCCTGAGGCGTTGTTGCCTTCAAAACAAAAGCAGAGTTAAGTGATGTCTGTTGTACCACGGTGGATTCTACCACCCAATATTCACATTACCTCTCGAGAATTTGTACAGGAAATAGTGTTGGAAAGAACATTGCGTATACCTGCTCTCAGTTATAAGGTTCATAGAAATGAGGCATCAGGCATCATTATTAGCCCTAGACCTTAAACTTCCGGCAGTTCACTATCAGTTTTGGATAGCTCTGCAGCAGGCAGACGTTTGGGAGTGGTTACCTGATTTCGGTGATACACCATTGCTCCCTTTGTCTCATTCAAACTACCCCACAAGGCTTTGATACAAGGGAACAGCATCCAACATATTACCCCAGCCATGATCCAGCTACCCAGCAGTAGTGTCAAGATGACCACGTTTACTGTTCCCAGCGCCCCAGAGGATCCACAATGACTGTGCTTGGGACCTACCAGCGTAGTTTTTAAGTTTGTGTCGTTGAGAACAAATTCAACTAACTGTACGCCCTCAAGACTTACTGTCTCTTGGATTCTCTCATCCAAGTCAACGCTGTGTCCTCTGAAAGCGTCCACAATCTCGAGTTCCGTTTCATACAGTTCTGACTCCAGGTGATATAGTGCTAAATCGTTGAGATGCACTATAGCTCCTTCAGGAACTTGTAGAAAAACTGTTTGGTTGGGTAGCTGCACTTCGGTAGCTGTATCATGTCTGTCATAGGTTATTGTAACAGTTAACTGTGGTGTGCTGACCAGCCATTTCTTTCCCACCTGCTCAACCTGGGGTTCGTTAACCTCACTTTTGCTCGTCACTGTGGCTTTACACTTTTCAGTGGCAGCCCCCTTTCTGATACCACACAACCTCTGAGTTGTGTCCCTAAGGAATGGCTTACTTGGGCATACCCAGTGGATATCCTTGGTTGATATACACAGTTCCAGGTTTGGAACAAGGTACAAATTCGGATCATCCTCCTGGTAAGCTACGAGCGGTGGGGTGGTCAACTTCACATGCATGTCCCCCCTCCAGAAGCCAACGTTCGATATAGACTTGAGTCTATAGATATCCTTGCTACTCACGATGGGAAGGTTCAACAGGAAACCTATTTCCTTGGCTTCGGGGTTGACATGTATGGGAATGGCACTGCCTAGACTGTATGCAAGATGTACTTGCAATGGCTGCACCATCTCGGAAGTGGTTGTCCTCAGTACTTCTTCTACTAAGGACAGTGGAACCAAGTAGGTTGGAATCTGTCCCATGGCTAGGCTAGTTACCATGGCATTAAGCTCCCTAAGCAGATCCTGCATCAGCATTCTGACCTGTTGCACATAAGCTTAGTCCCACTGTAACACGTCGACAATCCTGCCCACGGTGTGGAGGGTGTTATTTAACACTTGTAGCGGCGAGGCTTATTAATAAGGCAGAATTAAGTGTTTCTGAGCTTTCCCAAATTAGGCCTCATTTCTCTCTTCATCTCTGTGGTGCAGCCACAGAGAAACCATGCAGGCTGATTTAGGGTTCCTTTGATAAAAGACAGCTCCCAAAGGGGGATGCACTTAGCTAAGCCTGGCTATCATGATCAATGGTCATCCATTGGCGCCTATCTGTCTAGGGAGTGCGAGTTGGACATCTGGATTGCATTCCTAAGTGTCAGGAGTAAGTGACTCATATCTCGCCTTGATCAACCAATCAGGGACTGGTAGGGCCGAGTAACCCACATGGGACTCTGATGCCCATGGAACTTTCAGCCAATCAATGAGCTGAAGTTCCTCCAGGTAAAAACAGGCAACACAGAGAGCTTGAGAGATTCAGATTCAGATTCAGACAGATTCAGTAAGATTCTGGAGAGGATTCTGTGGACTGTTCTAAAGGGAATTCAAAGGAGAATTCCAGGGCAGGACGGCCCAGGAACAGAAGGCTCCCAAGGGCAGGACATTCTCGCAGCGCGCCTCCTGACCATCCTGAGACTCAGCCCGGACAACCACGGAACGGCCAGTGTGTCCGAGTGCCAGAACTTTCCTTTGATCTAAGAGTCTAGAGCGGAGGTTGCCAGAGAGTAACTAGAGGATCCACCCGAGGTTAGCACCAGCAGCAGGCCTCGTGAACAGGTCGGAACTGTGGACAGCTGAATCACTATTCAGAACTAGCTCTTCATCAGGAAGGAACCGGTCCTCTTCCTGACTTGCTGGGACCCACAGTCATCTTTTCTCCTGTGCGCAAACTTTGCTAGTTAAAGCCAACACTAACTAGCAGGCCAGTGAGCATCAGCAGCGCACACTCGCAAGCCGCACAGCACAGCCTGGCACCGAGCCAGAGAGCGCGGATTGGACAGCAACAAGCCTGCAACTGTTTCTTTGTGCCCGCAGGAGATCTGAATCCCCAGAAATTGGATGAGTATTCAACTTCAATGCATTACAGCTCGAGAATTCAATTGTTATCCCAACCAGTTGATATCAATTTAATTCCTAAGAGTTATGTACTTGTTTCGAGTATCTAATGTAGAAGTTATAACCAAGTTCATTTATGAAACAGTCTAAATGAATGATATACTGAACGTATGTCCTCTTGATATGTGTAACACTTTGTAACTGATTGAATATATACCTTTTGTATTCTGATAACCCTCTCGATAAGATCTGTTAGGTTTATATGCATATTCTATGTATTAATAAATGTATCCTCGTGTATTAGTACCTGTATGTGTGCGTTGTTTGAGTTATGTCGCATGGTTGGATTCTAAAGCCATCAAAAGAATCAACTTTGTGATTTACTGCTACAATTAATAATTGTCTCAGTAAATGCCCAAACCCTACAGAACTGGTGCCTTCAGAGAGCCACTACAACATTACATATTTGGCGTCCCTGAACGGCTATGAATCACTACATATTTGGCGTCCCTGGGTTGGCGTGGCAAGACTGAAATGGGTCAACCAAGCGGAATAATTCATATAAAACGCCGCGGGTTTCATACACGACAATACAGTGTGCTGAAAGCCAAAAGGAAAAAAGTTCCCCTTGCTCTTTAAGCAGTGCTTGATTGTTTTGTGATCTTTTGCGATCTACCGGGTTGATTGCATACTTGATCTTGTGGTTTTCTGTGGTAAAACTGTGATTTCGTACTTAAAAGTAATACTCTTTAAGTTTAACGATGGTTGCTAAAAGGTCTGAATTCGAGTCGCTATTAAGCACTCTCTCTAGCAGCGACAGGTCTGACCACGATCTCTTCCATATCTCCGTCAGCGGAGAAGCTAGAAGAATAAATCTCCATTCTCTGAGAGAGCTAGCGAAGGACATAGAGAGATTTGACCCCGCAGTGTCAGAGAATAATATCGAGAGTTATATTCAGGACCTCAGGTATAACCTGCAGTACCTGCCAAACGCCACAGAACAGGAGAAAGTGTTTCTGGTCAGGAAAACTACCAGCAGAGCTGTACATGAGTGGATGGCTAGGCAGATGAAAGAAGTCTGTAATGACTTTGAGCAGCTATGTCAAGCACTTATCGAAGAATACAGTGCGTTTATTGACCCGACAGCCGCGATAGCCGCCGCACTTAACATTAAGCACGAGAGTGCAGAGTCCCCTCGCGAATATTACGAGAGACTTAGACGAACTTATTTTGCAGGGCGAAATGATGAGGGTTGCGAAGAGAACACACATTTCAAGGGTTTATTCATTGCGAATCTCCACCCATCAGTCAGAAATATGATCTTAATGCATACAGATGCACACACCATAAAAATGACTGATATTAAGAGATTCGTGCAGAAAGCCTGGGAGTATGATGTCCAAAGTCGCTCTGAGCAAAAACCTGCTAAAGCGACTGTGTTCGCCGTCAGAGCCAGCAGGGTTAATTCCCCCCTGCTCGAAGGAGCACAGGCTCCTGAGCTGGCTAAGCCCCGTTCCAAAGCACTCACACAGGACCGCACCCAGCGTCCTAAGTGCCATGAGAACACCGGGGGAGGGAAAGGGCTAGATAAAGCTGAACAAAAGCATTCAGTAGCCGCCCGCCTGGCCAGGCTTGAACAAGCTTTATTAGGACAGAGACAACCACTCCCCACGGCTGCCGGAAGCGTGAATGAGCTGATACTCTCCACTGGAGGAGGCGGAGACCCGCCCCCTCTCCCTCCCTCAGTCTATCTGATTGAGCGGAAGGGTTCCTGCCTGGATGAATTCAGCCACTCCCAAGTGAGTGCTGACTCCACCCCTGAAGTCACAGAGCAGGCAGTAAAACACAGAGGAAAAGCAGGAAGCTTTTATCTCAAGGCTGCCATGGGAGATGTCTTACACAGTGAGACACTGATTGACACTGAGGTTGAAAGGTGTTTGATGTCACACGGCAAGCTCAAACTGGTTGAAAAAGAAAAGGGCATGCTACTCAGAGTGGAACCTTTGGTGGATCACCAGAAAGGCAAAGTGTGGAAAAAGGTCAAGGCTCCTAAGCCTTCTGTACAGAAGGAAAGGGGGGCCAAGAGGCAGACTGTGCTCACACAGTGCCCACCGAACACAGAAGCCCATGCGGAGATTCCTTCTGTTCCCTCTGGACAAGAAATACAAATATTTTCTTGTTCCCCGAATATACAGGGAAGTCGTGCCCCGGCCGAGGTCCCAACAGCCTCCATGCCACAGGAGCGGTGCTCCTAGCAGCCGCCTGATCCACCAGGTAAAGCACACACCTTTTACATCCCTAAAGAGGAGCAGATCTCCCCACCTGGCGATGAAAAGGAGCTTTCCCTGTGCACCCTGGCACCCAAAAGGGGTCAGGACCACCACCCTGCAGTGGTGGAAGGGATCCAGATGGCAGGAGAGCAGGTTGGCGATGTAGCCCTCACCCTTAGCCCTGAGAGGTCCTCTATTAGTGAGGATCTGCTTGAGCAGCTGTCACAGGGCCACCGCCAGGTTCCCCTGGTGCAACATTCACAGGTTAGACAGGAGGTCCAGCTGGACGCTGAGACTACTGCGCTGTGGACACACCTGATCCCAGATGCCGATTCCCTCTGCTGCGACCCAGGGAACCTGCAGTCAGGTAACATTATTTCTCACAACTTCCAGGTAGTGAGTGAGACTGACCTGATTGTTCCTGCCTCAACGGTAGGGTTGCCAACACACCCAGTCCCCAGGAAGGGACAGGGAATGAAAGCCGAGCCGGTTTTCTTACAGCCACCAGCTCAGTCTGTCAGTCTGAGTCTGACCAACAGTGGTTCAGCCAGACTGGAGCTGGATGGTCAAGTCACCCGCCTGCCAGTGCAGGACATCGCAAAGAGGGGTATCAGAATCCCTGCCTGCACTGACATGGGCCTGGTGAGTGATAGTGAGTTCAAAGACAGTGAACTAGCTATCCCAGTGCTGGGGCAGCTCCCTGAACCCCTAGCGAGGGAAAGGGGGAGCGAGCAGGTGTCCTACACCCACGCCCAGCGAACGATTGTAAACATGCCGATAGAGGGATTCCTCAATCAGGAAGTGCGCAGGGTGGACCTGAACAGTGAGAATGGGGTAACAATCCCAGATCACTCAGGTGCTCCAGATGACCACTCAGCCGAGGGTCAGGCATGCTCCACCGCTGCACCACTCCCTGCAGGGTTCCTAGAGCACAGGCATGAACAAATTGAAAAAGCAGATGCCCTGAAAAAAGGAGGAGCAGCATCAGCAGCTGCGTCAGATCTCCCCAGATTTACAGGATGTTGGTGCCCAGGATGCCACATGGCATACTGAGGAAGACACCATGTACACGCTGCGCCAGCTTAGAAAGGCAACAGTCACCCAGAAGGAGATGACTGGGATCATCCACCCGAAAAGACTTTTGGGAGGACTGATTGCTGCCGCCACTGTTGCACGTTTGCTTTTTCTGGTAGGTTTGTGTGCTACTGGCACTCTCACCCTGACTGCCCCAAGAAGGCAGGTGTCAGAAATGCCAGAGGGTAGTGACAGACTGTATCAACAGCAGCAAAAGTTGGAAAGCTTAGGGAAAACCCTACAGGCAACTTCCTATGCAACAGGGTTAAACCTTATTCCCCAAACAGTGGACATGATTGTTGGTGTTATACAGTGGGTTTATGCTTGTGTGCAACAGGCCAGAATGTTGACACAAGACCTGTTAAGAGGGCTTGGTGCCACTGTAGCCAGTCTAGCCATGGCACATATCCCAACCCACTTGATTCCACTCTTCTCAGTAGAGGAGTATGTGACATTCACCCCATCGCTCATAGCTCACCCAGAAGGCAATCCAAGATTGAATTCGGTTCCAAATCTTGAGATGGGTATGGCTACCAAAGCTATCCATTGGCTGTGTCTAAATGATTCACCAATGAAGGGTGTAAAGCTACTAACGAGCAGAGGGAGGTTAATAAACCCCATGAAGAGCAGGTGGGAAGTAAATGGCTGGTCAGCACACCACATTTAACTGACACTATGACTTGTGACAGGCATGATACAGCTACCGCAATGCAGCTACCTAATCAAACAGTTTTCCTGCAAGTTCCTGAGGAGGCCACAGTGTTCTTGAACTTAATACTGTACGGTCTGGAACCAGACAATTTAAGACCAAACTTGAGGTCGTGGATGCCTTCAGGTGCCACACTAAGGAATTGGATAGAAATCCAAGAAACAGTAAGCCCTGAAGAGGTACAGGTAGTTGAGTTTGCTTTAATGGAACAAACCTCCAAACCACCCTAGCAGATACCCAACACAGGTGTTGTGGTTTATCGGGGGGGCTGGGAACAGGAACTGTTGTTATTGTAACACTACTGCCAGGTAGCTGTATCATGACTGACAGTGTACTCTGAATGATGTACTCTCACATCAAGATGTACTCTGGGTAGCATGAATGAGTCAAAGGTAGCATGCCAAAAGAAAGGAAGTTACTTCTACCCAAATATCTACTACAGAGGTATCAGATATTGACAGTGAACTTCCTGATGTGTAATTCCTAGACTTAGATAATGTCTCCTACCGTGTTTATACATACTCCAGATGTTATTCATCCTGTTGGTATCCAATGCTGGTTCCGGTATGAATTCTCGAGGAGTAATGTGGACATTTAAGATTAATGTTCTAATGGCAAGGGACATCACTTAACTCTGTTTTGTTTTGAAAGCAACAATGTCTCGGGACCTCGTGACCTTCAAAAAGGGGGGATATGTAGCGGCGAGGCTTATTAATAAGGCAGAATTAAGTGTTTCTGAGCTTTCCCAAATTAGGCCTCATTTCTCTGTTCATCTCTGTGGTACAGCCACAGAGAAACCATGCAGGCTGATTTAGGGTTCCTTTGATAAAAGACAGCTCCCAAAGGGGGATGCACTTAGCTAAGCCTGGCTATCATGATCAATGGTCATCCATTGGCGCCTATCTGTCTAGGGAGTGCGAGTTGGACATCTGGATTGCATTCCTAAGTGTCAGGAGTAAGTGACTCATATCTCGCCTTGATCAACCAATCAGGGACTGGTAGGGCCGAGTAACCCACGTGGGACTCTGATGCCCATGGAACTTTCAGCCAATCAATGAGCTGAAGTTCCTCCAGGTAAAAACAGGCAACACAGAGAGCTTGAGAGATTCAGATTCAGATTCAGAGAGATTCAGTAAGATTCTGGAGAGGATTCTGTGGACTGTTCTAAAGGGAATTCAAAGGAGAATTCCAGGGCAGGACGGCCCAGGAGCAGAAGGCTCCCAAGGGCAGGACATTCTCGCAGCGCGCCTCCTGACCATTCTGAGACTCAGCCCGGACAACCACGGAACGGCCAGTGTGTCCGAGTGCCAGAACTTTCCTTTGTTCTAAGAGTCTAGAGCGGAGGTTGCCAGAGAGTAACTAGAGGATCCACCCGAGGTTAGCACCAGCAGCAGGCCTCGTGAACAGGTCGGAACTGTGGACAGCTGAATCACTATTCAGAACTAGCTCTTCATCAGGAAGGAACCGGTCCTCTTCCTGACTTGCTGGGACCCACAGTCATCTTTTCTCCTGTGCGCAAACTTTGCTAGTTAAAGCCAACACTAACTAGCAGGCCAGTGAGCATCAGCAGCGCACCGTCACAAGCCGCACAGCACAGCCTGGCACCGAGCCAGAGAGCGTGGATTGGACAGCAACAAGCCTGCAACTGTTTCTTTGTGCCCGCAGGAGATCTGAATCCCCAGAAATTGGATGAGTATTCAACTTCAATGCATTACAGCTCGAGAATTCAATTGTTATCCCAACCAGTAGATATCAATTTAATTCCTAAGAGTTATGTACTTGTTTCGAGTAGCTAATGCAGAAGTTATAACCAAGTTCATTTATGAAACAGTCTAAATGAATGATATACTGAACGTATGTCCTCTTGATATGTGTAACACTTTGTAACTGATTGAATATATATCTTTTGTATTCTGATAACCCTCTCGATAAGATCTGTTAGGTTTATATGCATATTCTATGTATTAATAAATGTATCCTCGTGTATTAGTACCTGTGTGTGTGCGTTGTTTGAGTTATGTCGCATGGTTGGATTCTAAAGCCATCAAAAGAATCAACTTTGTGATTTACTGCTACAATTAATAATTGTCTCAGTAAATACCCAAACCCTACAGAACTGGTGCCTTCAAAGAGCCACTACAACATTACATATTTGGCGTCCCTGAACGGCTATGAATCACTACATATTTGGCGTCCCTGGGTGGGCGTGGCAAGACTGAAATGGGTCAACCAAGCGGAATAATTCATATAAAACAATCAGACCCCCAAGAACCTTTTGGGGCGGCTGAGGCCTGTCATCTCCTCCTGGGTGACTGTTGCCTTCCTCAGCTGGCGGAGCATGTGTATAGTGTCTAGCTGGGCATGCCATATAGTATCCCCAGCCCACTGCCTACCATGATAGGACACCCTACTGTTCATGTTGATGTGCTTCCGAAACACATCATGTGGGTCCAGCCGTACATACACTCGCTGAGTATATGTTCTGCAATTTGTTAACAACAATCCGGGAGCGTCCTGCAGGACTATGCCGGTAGGAGGACCGGGTTCCACAACTTCAAGGGGCTGTGTCGAGGCGATCCACAGTACTGTCAGGACCAGCCGTGGCAGTTTTAGGATTCCCATTCTGGAACACAGATGAGGCACATGGTACAGTTCCACTATAATTTTGAATATATTTTCCTAGCAGGACCTACACTACAGTACCTAACTACCTGCAGCTACAAAGGGGCACCCCCCTCTTTGATCGGGTTTGGACTTTTAACCCTATTCTGTGCGATTTCAATCCGAATTCGATAAGCTACCGGTGATACCTTATCGACAATCTCGTGGGGTCCTGTCCAACTGGGTAAGAACTTCCGGGCCACCCCCGTGGGTTTGGCAAATTGGAAGTACAGGACCTTGTCTCCTACTTGGAGTTCCTGGTTAACTGCCTTTCGGTCATAGTATGCTTTCCTACCCTCTGCACTCCTTCCCAGATTGTTCTGGGCAAAAGCAAAGGTTGCCTGCAGATGTGCTCGCAGGTCTGACACATACTGATGGGCCGTAGCAGCCCCCGTCGTGCTCAGGTCCTCCACCCCATAAAGACAGTGTAGAGGAAGAGTCATCTTCCGACCTGTCATCATCTCAAAAGGTGGGACCCCCGTAGAGCAATGGGGCGTAGCTCGGATGGCCATCAGAACCAGGGGCAGCTTAATGTCCCAGTCCCTACTGCTGGTGGAGACAAACTTTTTGAGCATACTAACCACCGTTCGGTTTGCCCTTTCTGCCTGGCCCGATGATTGAGGGTGGTAGGAGATATGCAACTGGGCCTTGACCCCAAGCATATTCCACAGGGTTGCCATTACTGTAGCTGTGAAATGGGTTCCCCGATCCGAGTCCACGGTCAGGGGGAGTCCCCATCGACTGAACACATGGTTCACCAACAGCACTGCAGTTGTCTCTGCCGTGTCGTTGGGTGCTGGGAGGCACTCAATCCATTTTGTGAATGCACACGTAACAGTGGGGAAATATTTGTTCCCTCTGGATGACCTCACCAGCGGCCCCACCCAATCCATTTGTCATGTCCTTTTTCTGGAGTGGTGCACGGTGCAAGGGCCGTGATGGTTGGAACTGGCTACACGTCAGACACCCCTTTACATACGCGGCGATGTCTCGGCCCATGTGAGGCCAGAATGCCACCTGCTGGATAGTGTCGTACGTGGCCTTGATTCCCCGGTGACCCCCACAGGGTTCGTCATGAGCGTGTTGGATCATGACCCCCCGATGACAGCGGGGAACTACCCACTTTGGGACACCTTGTGCAACTGGTACACAAACCAACAACCCCTTTATAATTTTTAGGTTGTCTTTCACCTCTGCCAGCTCCTTCAGCTCCGGAGACTGGCTCAGCACCTGCTCCGAAAGAGGTTGACGCACTGGGTCAGCGATATGCTGATACATTTGCCCAATTGCTGGATCCTGTTTCTGCATTTCCGCAAGATCGGTGTTAAAACCCTGTGACCCAAGCACTACAGATTGAGGGTCAGCAACGACATCCTGTCTAGCCCTGCTTCGGGTGACCCCCTTGACCTCAGCCAAGGTTTCTGGGGGTAGCCATTCCTGCTGGAACTGCCAGGGTTCACCCTCTAAGGCGCCAGATTTGGCCAGCCGGTCGGCCTCATCATTCCCGTCTTTGTCGGGTCCCTTCACCTGGGAGTGTCCCTTCACCTTCCTCCAGTAAACCATCATTCCAGCCTCGGTTGTGAGCTTGTCACTGGCCAGGAACAACTCTTTGTTCTTTACTTCCTTGCCCCAGGCATTTTTCATGCCGTTACCCTTCCAATACGGAAGATGGGACACGAAGCTATGTCGGGCATAGTTCGAGTCACTACAGATGACAAACTGTTTAAGGCCATTTGTCAGGGCCTGCTGGAGGGTGATCAGCACCCCAGCTACTTCCACATACTGACTAGTCTTTGGTCCTAGCTTATAGCGGGTCGGCCCACAGGGAGTATTGTCTTGCCAGACTACTCCTACCCCTGCTAGCACTACCGAGTCTGCGCTTCAGCTCCATCACAGCCTGTTCTGGGGAAGGCCCCCACTCAAAGGGCACGTCTTTCTGCAACAGCTTGTGGAGGGGCCTTGCTATTTCAACGTAATCCTCAATGAACTGCCGGGAATAATTACATACTCCCAGAAAGCTGCGCAGTTCAGACAGGTTAGTGGGCGACTTCATATTCTGGATAGCTTGGACTCTGCTGGACTGTGGCTGTATGCCTTGGGCTCCAACCAACAGTCCCACGTACTCCACTTGGGTCCTACACCACTGTCCCTTAGCCAGGGACAGTTTGGCCCCTGCACGGGAGAGCTGGGTCAACACATGCCTGATCTCGGTCATATGTTCTTCCCAGGTCTGACTCCGCATCAGAATATCGTCCACATAGACCAGATTGCCCCTGGCGGCTGCATCACTCATGGCTTTGTGCAGAAATATGTTGAACGCTGGGGAGTTGGAATACCCAAAGGGGCATTGATTCCAGGTGAACTGCCTGTTTCCAAAGGAAAAGGCCAGTTTGTACTGGTCTGTCGGTTCTACCTTAAGGGTCCAGAACCCATTGGCCACATCCACTGTGGTGAAATATTTCGCTGTTGTCACCTTGGCTAACTCCTGATCTAGGTAGATCATTGGCCATCGTGACAAAGGAACCTGTTTATTCAGCTGCCGGTAGTCAATGGTCAGACGCCACTTACCATTGGGTTTCAGCACCGGCCACAGTGGGGAGTTATAAGTGGAGTTACACTGCCTTATGATCTGACGCTCTAGTAGAGCATCCAACGTCTGCTTTATGGACACGTATGCCGTGAGGGGAATGCGATACTGCCTGACATAGGTTGGGCGGGCGCCAGGGGCCGTGGGAATTCACACTGTGTGCAAATCCATCACCCCGCAGTCATAGGCGTCCTGTGCAAACACTTCCTGGAAATCCTGGAAGATCTGACGCAGCTGCTGACGCTGGCTTTCCGTTTCCAGGGCATCTGCCTTACCAACCTGTTCCTGTACCTGCTCTAGGAACCCCGCTTTTGACGGCATGACGGAATCTCGCACTCGCACTCTCGGCTGAGTGGTCCGTCGGAACACCTGCGTGTACTGTGTACACAACCATCTCATCCTTATCGCTAAGGTCCACCCTGCACACCTCCTGGTTGCAGAATCCCTCTATTGGCATAATTGCAATCATCCGCCGGGGGTAGGTGTAGTACACCTGCTCGGTTCCCCCCTCCCTGGCCAAGGGACTAGGGAGCTGCCCCAGTATTGGGATGGCCAGTTCGAAATCATAGAAACCATTGTCAATTACCAGTCCCATGTCAGTGCGAGCAGGGATTTTGACATCTTGTTTTGCTATGTTCTGCACCAACAGGCAGGTGGCTCGGCCATTCCGTTCCAGTCTGGGGGTACCACAGACTGCTAGGTTCAGTCTGATAAACTGAGCTGATGGTTTGGAAGAAAACCATCTCAGCGTCCATTCTCTGTCCCTTCTTTAGGACAAGGCGTACTGGAAACCCTGCCGTTGACGCAGGAACGATCAGGTCCGATTCGTTTACTACCTGGCAGGCCTGAGGAATCGTCTGACCTGACCGAATGTTCTCGGGGTCGCCGCTTAGAGAGTGGGCATCTGGGTTCACCCGTGTCCACAGCACACTGTTTACTGTGTCCAGCTGGGCTCCCAGTCGAACCAACAGGTCTGCACCAATACAGACCGAATGGGTCAGCTGAGGTGCTACCTGGAAGTAGTGAGCAAACTTCCTTTTTCCGATGGAGATGGAAGCTACACAGCTTCCTTTGCTCCAAATGGACCTATGAGGTGGGGGTGCCCACCACAGAACCTGTGACTGCGTCACCAGGGTCACCTGACGGCTTCGCGACAGGTCCTCGAACAGACCTTCACTGATTATGGACTTCTCAGAGCTGAGGCTAAAAATTACATCATCAACCTGCACTTCTGCCACCTGGACCCCTCCCACCACCATGGGGTGGTAGTCCTGGTCCCCCTGAGGTACCAGGGTGCACAGAAAGGACTCCCATTCATTACCGGACAGGGAGATCCACTCTTCTTCAGGGATGAAAAAGGGGTGTGCTTTACCTGGTGGGTCAAGCAGCTGCTCGGAGCACTGCTCCTGTAGTTGGGAGACCGTGGGAGTGCTGGCCTGGGCAGGACTTCCCTGTAGTTTTAGAAAGCAAGAAGAGACATTTATTTCTCATCCAGAGGAACCAGGAGGAACCTCCAACTCAGCTATAGTGTTCAGTGGGCACTGTGTGAGCACAGCATAACCACTGAACCCCCCTTTTTGCTGTGCGACAGGCTTAGGTTTTTTTACCTGAGCCCACAATTTTCCGCGCTGGCAGTCCACCAGAGGCTCCAGCCTGTCAAGCAGGTCTTGGCCAATGAGTAGTGGCTCTGTTTTAAACCTAGAGATGTAAACAGGATGCACCACATTCATTGGCCCGAACCTAAGTGCCACCCACACTCGATGTGTGATCCTGGCATGATCCTGGGTATAGCTGGAAATATCTATCTTACACGGTTCTACCTTAAGTCTGATGCCTTTTCCTTTCGCTACTCGTTTGAGCTCGCTGAGTAGATCGGCTGACATCAAGCTAATTTCAGCCTCAGTGTCAATCACTGCTTCTCTATCTAAGACGTTTTCAAGAGAAACCTTGATATAAATACAGCTTGGTTTGCCTTTCTGGCTGAGATTCACTAAGAATTGTTGGAAGCCTGCCTTTTCTTTGACTTCAGGGGCGGGGTCAGCGCCCAACTCAGAGTCACAGCCTTCTTCCAGGCAGGAACCCTCCCACCCAATCAGATAGACTGAGGGAGGGGTTTGGGATGGATCTTCGCCTCCTCCAGTGAGAAGGGGCGTGGTCCCCCTAAGCTCATTCACGCTTCCGGCATTTGGTGCGGAAGGTTTACCCTGTCCTGATCTCTCAAGCAGGGCTTGTTCAAGCCTGGCCAGTATTTTGCGCCGGGGCTTAGCGGGCTCAGGAACCTCAGCTCCCTCGAGCTGAGGCGAGTCGTCAACCCTGCTGGCTTTAGTGGCGAACATGGCCGTTTTAGCAGGTTTTTGCTCTGAGGAAGCAGAGACTTCAGCTCCCCAGGCTTTTTGAGCCAACCTTCTAATGTCAGCCATTTTCATCGCTTTTGCATCAGTGTGCATCACAATCATTTTCCTGACTGAGGGATGCAGATTAGCAATGAATAAACCTTTGAATCACTGATCACTGACAACGATGAGACTGCCTACAGGGAGGAGATAAAACAACTCGCAGACTGGTGCCGAACCAACAACCTATGTCTCAACATCAGCAAAACCAAAGAGCTGATTGTTGACTTCAGAAGACAAGGAAAAGTTCACTCCCCCATCTACATAGAAGGGTCTGCGGTGGAGATGGTGAATAACTTCAAATTCCTAGGCGTTCACATCTCTAAGGACCTTACATGGACACTGAACACCTCCAGTCTCATCAAGAAGGCACAACAGCGGCTGTACTTCCTGAGAAGGCTGAAGAAAATACACCTACATCCACTGATCCTCACCAACTTCTACAGATGTACGGTGGAGAGCATACTGACCAGCTGCATCACAGTCTGGTACGGCAACTGCACCGCATCCGACCGTAAGGCACTACAGCGGGTGGTCAAAACTGCCCAACACATCATCGGCAGTGCCTTACCATCCATCCAGGAAATATACAACACCAGGAGTCTGAAAAAAGCCACCAAAATTATGTCTGACCCCACTCACCCCGGTCATAACTTGTTTGTTCCCCTACCATCTGGTAGAAGGTTCCGGTCACTCCAGTCGCACACAACTAGACTCCAAAATAGCTTCTTCCCCAGAGCTGTCAAGTTGGTGACGCCTCCACTCCCTTCCACCTTATTATGATCTCTCCTAATATCCTCCTGTACCCACAACCACTGTACTCCTACACCACCACACACACATGTAAGCCAAAATTGTACTGTCCCCTCGATAGCCCAGTAAAATTGTAACAGTCATAATAATATTCAATATTAATTAACCATACTACTTTTAACCACACTATTTTTTTGCACTGTTCCAAGAATTACCTTGCACTGTTTTTGTCCTGTTAAATTTTCTCTGTTTGCAGAATTTTGCACAGTTTCCGATTACTTGATTACATGTTATTTATGTTATGTTATTACGTTACTATTATTGCTATTGTGTAACTGTCTTATTGTGTAACTGTCTATTGTCTCATCTTCTGTCCTATTTATATACTGCACCTGAGTGACTAATGAGAAACACTTTTCATTATACTATGCACCTGTGTAAGTTTAATGACAATAAAGTTGAATTGAATTGAATTGAATTGAAATTCACGTTCTCTTCGCAACACTCTTCATTCTTCCCTGCAAAATAAGTGCGCCTAAGCCTCTCATAATAGTCGCGAGGGGCTTCAGCTTTTTCGTGCTTAATATGGTGCGCAGCGGCCACGGCAGCTATGGGATCGATAAAAGCCGAAAATTCTCCTATCATTGCCTGACACAGCTCCTCAAAGCTATTACAGACCTCCGGTCCTTGTCTAGACATCCACTCGTGGACCGCTCGGCTGGTAGTTTTCCTTACTAACATAGCCTTTTCCTTTTCGGACGCATCGGCCATAAACTGCAAAGTATATCTCAGGTCATCGATGTAGGTCTCCACATTATTCCCTGACACTGACGGGTCAAACCTTTCTACATCTTTGGCTAACTGCCTCAGGGAGTTTAGGTTAATTTTTACGGTTTCTCCGCGGGCAGGGAGACGGCCGTGATCAGGAGCAGGGGGTCTATGCCTGAATTGAATCGCCCTTGCGTCTCGCGCAGCACTTGGCGATCTCCCCCATGCCGATCCGACCACAGACCCTGGCCGGGAGAAACCTTCTCCCGGCGCGCTGGGTGAGCACTCCGGGCTGCTAGGTGGGCTGGCATGCAAGTGGGATCTGGCCTGTTTTGCTTCCAGTACGGCAGCATCTAACTCCTTTTGCTTTTCCTGGCTGAGCTCATTTAAACTCTCAATTTCTTTTTCTTTTTCTTTTAAGCTCACTTCCAGGTCTCTCCTAGCTACCTCAGCCGCAGTTTCTCTAGCAGACAAGCCATCTAATTTACCTAAAACTTCCCTGAGTCTGTCTTCACTTTCCTCATTTTTCACTCTCTTTTCTCTGATTATATCCAACAACTCAACTCGCTCCGCCTTATATCTTTCTAGCTTTCCCTGAAGCTTTTGAAACTTTGTCAGCTCGGACAAAGACAGTTCCAGCTGTTTAGCTAGATTTAAGGCGAAACTAGATAGGACCTGAACTGCGTTCACAGACCCTCCTGTGTTAAGCTGGTTCGCTACCTTAGCTACTAAATTTACTTGCAGCTTCTCAATATCATCAAAGTTCAACTTTTCGATACCGCTCCAGTAACCAAGATTGTCACCGCTAGAAATAGTACTTATAAGAAACTCCACTTCAGACATTTTAGCAGCCATTGTCATTACGTCAGAGAAACTTTAAGAGTATTACTTTTTTTTTTCCTTTTACCAAAATACAGTATGGAATCTAAACACCCAAGCAGATGGATTTCCAATCAGCACACGTTACACTAAACGCTAGAAAACAGGGGGATTTCTTTACGCGGTTATCAGCACACCCGGTATTCTGTGCTGAAGTTGAACTCACAGCAACATCAGTTATTCTGTGCGATTGATTCTCATTTCATTCTAAACTCGCCCACACAGGGATGGCATTAAATGTAGAGGTTTGATGGGTTTACTGAGACAATTATTAATTGTAGCAGTAATCACAAGGTTGTTCGTTGGGGCTTTTAGAAAATCGTCAGAACAACTAACAACGCACACACACGGGTTCAATACACGAGATACATTTATTAATATAAATTGTGCACCAAACATATACTAGTCTGCCTGGATACGAGCGGCAGACCTTACTGTGAGGGTTATCAATATACAAGTGTAGCGGTGAGGCTTATTAATAAGGCAGAATTAAGTGTTTCTGAGCTTTCTCAAATTAGGCCTCATTTCTCTGTTCATCTCTGTGGTGCAGCCACAGAGAAACTATTCATGCAGGCTGATTTAAAGATGTTTTCTTTTGATAAGGGACAGCTCCCAAATGGGGATGCACTTAGCTAAGCCTGGCTATCATGATCAATGGTCATCCATTGGCGCCTATCTGTCTAGGGAGTGCCAGATGGACATCTGGACTGCATTCCTAAGTGTCAAGAGTAAGTGACTCATATCTCACCTTGATCAACCAATCAGGGACTGGTAGGGCCGAGTAACCCACGTGGGACTCTGATGCCCATGGAACTTTCAGCCAATCAACGAGCTGAAGTTCCTCCAGGTAAAAACAGGCAACACAGAGAGCCTGAGAGATTCAGTGAGATTCAGTAAGATTCAGGAGAATTCTGTGGACAATTCTAAAGGGAATTCAAAGGAGAACTCCAGGGCAGGACGGCCCAGGAGCAGAAGGCTCCCAAGGGCAGGACATTCTCGCAGCGCGCCTCCTGACCATCCTGAGACTCAGCCCGGACAACCATGGAAGGGCCAGTGTGTCCGAGTGCCAGAACTTTCCTTTGTTCTAAGAGTCTAGAGTGGAGGTTGCCAGAGAGTAACCAGCAGCAGGCCTCGTGAACAGGTCGGAACTGTGGACAGCTGAATCACTATTCGGAACTAGCTCTTCATCAGAAACGAACCGGTCCTCTTCCTGACTTGCTGGGACCCACAGTCATCTTTTCTCCTGTGCACAAACTTTGCTAGTTAAAGCCAACAGTGAGCATCAGCAGCGCACCGTCGCAAGCCGCACAGCACAGCCTGGCACCGAGCCAGAGAGTGCGGATTGGACAGCAACAGCCTGCAACTGTTTCTTTGTGCCCGCAGGAGATCTGAATCCCCAGAGATTGGATGAGTATTCAACTTCAATGCATTACAGCTCGACAATTCAATTGTTATCCCAACCAGTTGATATCAATTTAATTCCTAAGAGTTATGTACTTGTTTTGAGTATCTAATGTAGAAGTTATAACCAAGTTCATTTACGAAACGGTCTTAATGAATGATATACTGAACGTATGTCCTCTTGATATGTGTAACACTTTGTAACTGACTGAATATATATCTTTTGTATTCTGATAACCCTCTCGATAAGATCTGTTAGGTTTATATGCATATTTTATGTATTAATAAATGTATCCTCGTGTATTAGTACCTGTGTGTGTGCGTTGTTTGAGTTATGTCGCATGGTTGGATTCTAAAGCCATCAAAAGAATCAACTTTGTGATTTACTGCTACAATTAATAATTGTCTCAGTAAATGCCCAAACCCTACAGAACTGGTGCCTTCAGAGAGCCACTACATTTACATTTTGGCTATGGCAACGTTACACAAGGTATATAATCTCGAAGAGATGCAAACACAAAGAGATACACAATAGAGAATATATGTCAATATATATCGTTCGGTTACCAAATACCTAATCAGTGTTATTACCCACTGTTACTCTAAACTCGTAAGTAAATACATTACTCATGAATTAAATTGATAACAACTTGTGTTGAGGTACAATTGAATTCTCGAGACACAATGTAGAACATGGGGTTTACTTATCCACTGTGTATGGATTTGGAATTTCCCGGCACGAACACCAAACCAGCTGACAGACTCTGTTGCAGCCTCTGTTCCAGCGGTTGTCCAATGGGCGTTGTCCCGGCGTCCTCTGGCTACCGGCCAACCAGTCGAGGTGCAGCTCGGAGTAGGACGGGCGGAGGAATCTGACCGCGGCGCGCAGGGCAGTCGTTGCTCCGAGGGGATCTACCAGCAGTCCGGCTGGCTAGTAGAAAGTCTCTGCACAGAGTGTGACCGCGAGTCCTCACAAGTCACTCTTTTGCCTGGGAAGATGCTGGTTCGTTCCCGGTCCAGCGCTGCTTCTGAATAAGCTATTCAGGTTGTCGACGAGGGTCCAACTGTAGGCTGTTGTTGATCAAGCGGAGCATTCACGTTGGTAGAATTCTGAGTATGTACGGGATCCTCGGCCTCGCGCCTAGAACAAAGTCCAAGTCCCTTTGCAGACAACAGCAGTTGTCACGTGATTGTCTCTGAGGATGCACGAAAATGGCCAAGGAGAGCCCCGAGCTGAGCTTGCGCTCCCTTTTTGACCAAGACACAGATGTGTGCTGATTGGTTGAGAGTTTGGCGGGCATTGGAGACCCACGTGGTATTACCACGCCCTGTCAGTCCCTGATTGGTTGGTCAAGGTGAGATATAAGTCACTTACTCTTGACACTTAAGAATGCAGTCCAGATGTCCATTCGGCACTCCCTAGACTGATAGGCGCCAATGGATGACCATTGATCATGATAGCCAGGCTTAGCTAAGTGCATCCCCGTCTGGGAGCTGTTCCTTATCAAAAGAAAACATCTTAAATCAGCCTGCATGAATACTTTCTCTGTGGCTGCACCACAGAGATGGAGGGTGAGATGGGGCCTCATTTAGGACAGCATACCAACGCTTAATTCTGTCTTATTAACAAGCATTGCCGCTACACTGTCAAACGCCTTTTCCAGGTCGAGAAATGGCATGTGGATCGTTTTCCTCTTCTCTTGGTGCCTTTCCATCAGTAAGCAGGTTGCATGTATGGCGTCTATTGTTTCGCAGTTTTTCACAAAGCCGCATTGGTCTGGCGAGATATTGTCAATGGTACTTAGTCGTGCTTCCAGCACACGCTCGAAAATCTTCATTGTATGGCACAGCAGCTGGATTGGCCTGTAATTGGAGCAGTCATTAACGTCGCCTTTGCCTTTCCAAATTGGCACTGTGATGCTGGTTTGCCACGTTTCCGAGGGTGCCTTTTCTTCGATGATCTTGTTGAAGAGGTCAGCGAGCCATGCTGCTCCTTGTGCTCCAAGGAGCTTCCATACTTTGGCTGGGATGTCGTCCAGGCCAGTTGCTTTGCCACTTTTCATCTTGTTGATGGCGGTGGTAACTTCTGCGATTGTAATTGTAGGTACTGGGCCGGAGATAGTATCGGCTGTTGGTAGTGGTAAAAAATAAATACATTATAGGTTAATTATTTTAAAATATCATTGGCAAATTACTCACAATGGGCTGTGTTTGTGTTTTGTATGCTTTAGTGAATTTTTAAACAGTATATTTACAACACATGAAATAAAGAGCTTGTATATTTATAATATAAAAAGGCACATGAACAGTATTCATTGACTGCGTTGATTGGAATTGCTAAAATACTGTAAGTAAAAAAGATCCAGAAAGCTTATAATTATATATAATTTCATATAAAACTGTAGATTTCAGCTGAAGAAACATCATCCATGATTCACTGTATTTCACAGAGGGTATTTAAATATGTCTCGAATGCCCTACTGTATGTAAGCCAAATTTCTTGTGAGAAAACCTTCTTGTCAGAAACGTGTTTATAAATTATGAAATGTTGACACATGTTAGACATGTCATGTAACAGATGACAGATTGAATCCCAGTGAGCGGCAGGTTGTAAGTATAGAGGGTTGATTCTCTATGGACTATATCATATTTCTCAGGCAGCCATGCTCAAATCAAAACTAATGCTGCAC
Organism: Lepisosteus platostomus; assembly: GCF_059453375.1. NCBI lineage: Eukaryota > Metazoa > Chordata > Actinopteri > Semionotiformes > Lepisosteidae > Lepisosteus > Lepisosteus platostomus. Next base: position 44,681,089 of record NC_142614.1, on the reverse strand, counting down.
TTAATCCACTTAATGATGGTGGTGTGTTAGATTATACTCCTGTCACAGTGATTTAATCTGGCACAACAAAATCTCAGAGGCCAAGTACCAGCTTAACTGTTAACCTTCAAAAATGTTTTTATTGTATTAATCATTAAGCTACTTAAAATAAAATTTCAATAATTTCTGTAAGGAAGAGGTTTGGGTGATATGGTAATCGGGGTTAATCACAGAAAGTAAGTTGTGAAGAGAAGTCAGTTTTGTGCAGCAAATGCCATTAATGCAGCAGTAAAATTGTATTTTTTCCTTTTCTTTCAATTCCATTCACACAGAACAAAATTACTACTCTATACACTTCACTTAGCAAAGCAAAGTCAGGTATACATGTATAGCAAAAAGCAATACAGTATAATTAAATTAACAATGAAGAGTTATTAATGGTTTCAAATAATCTTTCTGTGTCCTTGATGAGACTGTAATTTAGCAGCGTAGGCCTTTATATGTAAACCGCTAGGAACTCAGCCAAGGGGCCTCTTTTGATAGGCAGGATATCCTAAGTGTGTGAGATAATGTAGGACATTATAAACTGGTCTATTATCAACTCCTTAAATGAGGAATGGTCCAACACAAAGTCTGGTACTCACAAAAGGAGATTTTTCTGCCAAAGACAATGGGTCGTATCACTGTAAATCACCTAAGGGTTGACTAATGATGATTCTGTACGGTGGAAAGAAAGGCTACACCTGATGACACCTTAACAAATCACAAACTGTGATCTCCTGGTTTAAAATATAGTGCACAATTCAAGGTGCACTGTCAGGACTTTAACTTTCTTCAGGACACCAGGCAGAGATAGTTACTCAGTAAATAACATCATTCTGGCACATGTTTTCTTTGCAATGGAAGGAATCTTTTGTTTCAAGAAACATTTTTTTATTGCAGCCAGATCACAGTTGGACTCTTTTCGTCAAGATGCTGATTAACAGAGCATGTTCAAAAAAAATAACTGCAGAAGGGACAGACCAAGTTCTTCTCATCTGTCTTACTTCCAACCTGGCCCAAGCAGACACTGTGGACAGATTGTTTTTAAAGCCTGAAGTTCAGCAAGATGCTCAATTCCTTAGAGATCTGTTTTCTCTTGGAAATCCATTTTCTCACCAACTCTTCACACTTTATCTTCATAAATTATCAGGCACGAAAGAATTCAATCCAATTATCTCTGTCATCCAATCCTTAAGTTTCAAATCACCAGTCACTTTAACTCAGTCAGGTACTGCAGTATTCAATTAGACTCACTCCATGTCACCTGATTACAACCTTACCTAAAGATCATAATGTCAAATCAAATCTTTCCTTTTACTATTTACCAAGAGCCAGATCTTCACTAATAACCATTAACCTCACTCATTACTATCACAGCTGATCCTGCTTGGCCATTCGGTAATCAAAACATATGGTCCAGCAGCCATATCACCCTGCAACTCACAACTGGCAACCCACTGAAGTAAAAGTTGGAGACTTTGAATGCCGAATAACAAAGAAAGCTAACAAGAAAGGGCTTCGGGTGTTTTATGAGGAGTGATGAAATTTTCCGAGAGTAAAATTGCAACAGGAAAGGATATGTAAGGTTGTACAGTAGGTACAAGTGTGTTTAGGAGAGGAATTTCAGATTTTTGAGGATGTTTAAGGGTACGGTAGGTTAATTTGCAGATGAAATGGTTGAGCATATATTTCCTGTTTTGTAATTGATAAACAGATAAACAAACTCTTCCATTATAATGAAAAAATAAGTATTATGAAACAGATCCTTGTTTCATATTAATTTGAATGAAACGATTATATAAAAATTGAGAATAGTAGATGATGTTAAATGAATGCAAAACATTTTCAATGTCTCAGCTTAATATATAATTGTGGTAGTTAAGGTTGGTAGCTAAGCTATAAAGGATATTTTTGGGAAAATACATCGGAATACTGTATATTATTAAGTGGAATAACAATTCTGAAGAAAGAGGGATTGTATTTTGCATAGAGTCAAAGTTCCTGAATATCTGAAATTGAATATGGCCAATAGAAATTACTTTAAAGAAAGTAATTTGAAACAGCAGGAAGTGAGGTCAATAGATATATAATAATTAGATAAATCAATAAAAGTGAGTCAGTTTCCATATAGAAAGTACAACAGCTCATAGATATCTGGTATAAGAGAATTATGAATGGGAAAGATCAACATAGTCACAACAAATTATCTTTGTAAATGGTGATACCTATTGGATTAAAACTGCAGTAAAAAAAGTGGAACAGATAAGGGAGTAATTATGAAACCTTCCATTTCTTTGCTAGACAGAAACATGGTCAAAGAGAGACTATTTATTTTACAAATTGGTATACTGTAGAGGATGGCAGACTAGCAAGTCCTGCAAAAAAATGCAACACAGACTTACCTGCAGTCTACTGCTCTATTGTGCATCAGATAGATGGAGTTGTTAAAAAGTGTGATCCGATTAGTGATGGCTGTTGAATTATCTGCTTTCACAAACAGAGTGGAATTGGTGAAGGGCTAAATGGTGTTTTGAAGAGGAGGCCAGAAAACAACAATGTCTAGTGTGTAATTCCCGGCAGAGGGTGTAGGACAGGAACCAGGCAAAGAGGCTGATGGAGACTATGATTGAAACACTCCTAGAGGGGAATACAAGACAGGGAAGCATGGGTTGGAGCAGAAGATGAGAAGACTGTTGTCTGGACTGTGCTGGTGTACCTGATGATTAAGGGACCACTGTATAGATCCCAGGGGTTGTTGGGGATGTCAAGAAACGTCCCAGGGCTAATGTGAAGGCAACTGAAGGCAATTGGTGCAAAATGTGACCTGTAAGAAGCACAGCATGTGAACAAAAAAAGGAAAAAAAACAGAGACTGGGTTGGTGGAAAGGAATGAAAGCATTGACATAGAATAGATTTGATGGCTTGGGCATCTGAGTAAAAGGGACAGGGAGCCGTTTAAGCTAAATGGAATTTTGAAGAGAGGAAGGTTGTAGAGAATGTGAAGACTGGGAAGAAGAAACAAAATGGATGTAAGTATAGCAGTTGTCCTGCTGGCAGGAAGAGAACTTTCATGAGGGAGTGACCTGAATGTGGTTGAGATTTGCTGGTTGTTTTCTACAGACAGTAGAAAGATACAGTGAAAGCTTTTTCAAGTTTGTGCATGGGAAAAAAATCCTTGTTCTTTCAAATGTTGTTGAAAATCTTGGAATCAGGCTGGGTCAACAGGTTTAGGAATTTTTTGGAAGTGTAAGTCTCCTGGAAGAGCTCATCTCTGGAGTTCAATGTCCATGACTGGCCTGGAGATAACCAAGAAACTGGAAACTGGAAAACCTGGAGGAAACCTACGTAAACATCGGGAACACATACTTTATGTAAAGAAAAAGATGTTCAGATAACATTGATACTGTATACCACTATTCCTATATATCATTTTTGTCAGAAAATACAGCAATACCATCAAGAATTATCTACATTTTGTGGAAGTCCTAAGCTTAACCATAGCTAAGGATTTGCGTTAGGGTTACAGTTAAGACTTGCTTCAGAGATTCCACAATCTTTCACACATTTAAATGCAAAATATCTTTAACTCAATCAAAATATAAAACTTGGTATCAGGTTTAAGTATGGTAAGAGTCAGGAATACCTAAATAATTTGTGCTGTATTCAATATAATCACTGTACTTTCAATGAAAAATGCAAGAGTTTGATAAGTATTATCAATTTCTTCCAAACTTTTTCTTTTAGGGCAATTAAGACAACATTCTCCTTCAGGGTAATGCAGTGTTTATGGCCATATATGAGCGGAATAAAATGTTCAGATAACATTGATATATCACTATTCCTAGATATAATTTTTGTCCTAAAACACAGCAATTCCATCAAAACTTATCTACGTTTTGTGGAAGTTCTAACCCTAACCCTAGGTAAGCATTTCCATTAGGGTTAGGGTTCAGAATTGCTTCAGAGTTTCCACAATCTTTCCTTCATTTAAATTTAAAATATTCCTCAATCAATCAAAATATAAGTCTGTAGTAACCATGCATCGAAGCCATGCTGAAGAAAACATACTGTATCAACAGTGGTAAAATTCTGATTTGGTTAAGTATGCTGTTATTGGGAATTTTGTGTTGAGTGGTGTTTTCAATGACCTTGGTATTAGGTTTAACTATGATAACAGTCAAGAATACCTAATAAATTTGGGCTGTATCAATATAATCACTGTACTTTCAATGAAAAATGCAGGAGTTTGATAACTGTTATCAATTTCTTTAAAAAGTTTGGTTTTAGAGCAATTTAGATAACATTCTCCATCAGGGCAAAACAGTGTATGACCATATATGAGTGGAATAAAATGTTCAGATGACATTGATATATCACTATTCCTAGATATAATTTTTATCCTAAAACACAGCAATGCCATCAAAACTTGTTTACGTTTTGTGGAAGTTCTAAGCCTAACCCTAGGTAAGCATTTGTATTAGGGTTAGGGTTCAGAATGGCTTTAGAGTTTCCACAATCTTTCCCTCATTTAAATACAAAATATTCCTCAATCAATCAAAATATAAGTCTGTAGTGACCACGCATTCAAGCCATACTGAAGAGAACATACTGTATCAACAGTGGTAAAATTCTGATTTGGTTAAGTATGCTGTTATTGGGAATTTTGTGTTGAGTGCTGTTCTCAATGACCTTGGTATCAGGTTTAACTATGGTAACAGTCAGGAATACCTAATAAATTTGGTCTGTATTCGATATAATCACTGTACTTTCAATGAAAAATGCAAGAGTTTGAAAACTGTATTCAATTTCTTCCAAACTTTTGGTTTTAGAGCAATTTAGACAACATTCTCCATCAGGGCAAAGCAGTGTATATGGCCATATACTGTATGTGCTATCAAGGATATATCAATGTTCCTGAAAATCATTTTTGTCCTAAAACACAGCAATACCTTCAACAATTGTCTACATTTTGGGGAAGTTCTAACCCTAACCCTAGGTAAGAATTTGCGTTAGGGTTAGGGTTCAGACTTCCTTCAGGGTTTCCACAATCTTCCCCTCATTTAGATGCAAAACATTCCTCACTCAATCAAAACATAAGTCTGTAGTGACACTGCATCTAAGCCAAACTGAATAGAACATACTGTATCAACAGTGGTAAAATTCTGATTTGGTTAAGTATGCTGTTATTGGGAATTTTGTGTTGAGTGGTTTTCTCAATGACCTTGTTATCTGGATTAACTATGGTAACAGTCAATAATACCTAATAAATGTGGGCTGTATTCGATATAATCACTGTACTTTCAATGAAAAATGCAAGAGTTTGATACAGTAACTGTTAATTCCTTCCAAACTTTTGCATTTAGAGCAATTTAGGCAACATTCTCCATCAGGGCAAAGCAGTGTATGGCCATATATGTGTGGAAAATAAATTTCAAATAACATTGATACTGTATACCTCTATTCCTAGATATCATTTTTGTCTTTAAACTCAGCAATACCATCAAAACTTGTTTACGTTTTGTGGAAGTTCTAACACTAACCCTAGGTAAGGAATTGCATTAGGGTTAGGGTTCAGAATGGCTTCAGAGTTTCCACAATCATTCCCTCATTTAAAAAACAAAATATTCCTCAATCGATCAAAATACAAGTCCTTATTGACCATGCATCGAAGCTATACTGAAGAGAACATACTGTATCAACAATGGTAAAATTCTGATTTGGTTAAGTATGCTGTTATTGGGAATTTTGTGTTGAGTGATGTTCTCAATGACCTTGGTATCTGGTTTAACTATGGTAATAGTAAGTAATACCTAATAAATGTGGACTGTATTCGATATAATCACTGTACTTTCAAAGAAAAATGCAAGAATTTGATAACTGTTACCCATTTCTTCCAAATTCTTTCTTTAGAGTAATTTAGACAATATTCTCCCTCAGGTCAAAGCAGTGTATATGGCCATATACAGTATGTGCGAAACAAATGTTCTGATATCATGGATATATCAATGTTCCTAAATATCATTTTTGTCCTAAAACACAGCAATACCTTCAAAAACTGTCTACATTTTGTGGAAGTTCTAACCCTAACCCTAGCTAAGGATTTGTGTTAGGGATAGGGTTCACACTTGCTTCAGAGTTTCCACAATCTTTCCTTCATTTAAATACAAAATATTCCTCAATCAATCAAAATATAAGTCTGTAGTCACCACGCATCGAAGCTATGCTTAAGAGAACATACTGAACTATGGTGACTGTCAGGAATACCTAATAAATTTTGGCTTTATTAAAAAAAATACCTGCACATTCAAAGCAAAATGCAAGAATTTGTTGTTACCCATTTCTTCCAAATTATTTCTTTAGGGCAATTTAGACAACATTCTCCATCAGTGCATACAGTTTATGGCCATATATGTGCAGAGAAAAATGTTCAGATAACATTGATATATCACTATTCTTTGATATCATTTTTGTCCTAAAACACAGCAATACCATCAAACATTGTGTACTTTTGTGGACGTTCTAACCCTAACCCTAGCTAAGGATTTGCGTTAGGGTTAGATTTCAGATGTGCTTCAGAGTTTCCACAGTCGTCCCCTCATTTAGATGCAAAACATTCTTCACTCAATCAAACCATAAGTCTGTAGTGACCCCGCATCCAACCCATGTTATTGGGAATAATGTTATTGGGAATTTTGTGTTGATTGGTGTTCTCAATGACCGTGGTATTAGGTTTAACTATGGTAAGAGTCCAGAATACCTAATAAAATTTGGCTTCATTAAAAAACTATCTGCACATTCATAGCAATATGCAAGAGTTTGATAAGTGTTATCAATTTCTTCCAAACGTTTGCTTTTAGGGAAACTTAGACCTCATTCTCCCTTAGGGAAATGCAGTGTATTGGGCCATATACAGTACAAAATCCAGGTGGATGCTGCACATTGGTGGTGGTGGAGGGGAGTCCCCATTACCTGTAAAGCGCTTTGAGTGGAGTGTCCAGAAAAGCGCTATATAAGTGTAAGCAATTATTATTATTATTATAAAATCCATGAAGATTACACCCCAGGAATTTAATCCAGGTCCCTAGTGCTTGCAAGGCAGCGATACTAACCACTGCACCACTATACTGGTCCACACCCCGTTGCCTAATATACATAAAAATCCATGTGAAAATTCTACCCCAATAATATATTTAGTGCTGTATTTAGACCCTGGTTATCTATTTCCAAAAACCATTCTTTTGAGGCTGTTTTGGTGGCCCTCTTGTGGTATACTATGTCACTGCTGGCACTGTCCCTTAATAATACAATCAGTCTCAATTTTACAAAAGTTCCAAAGCAAATAGTCCAAAATGAATGTTAAGAAATCTTTATTAAATAAAATGGAGGTTGGATCTTGTTAGTTTTAACTGACAGATGACTTGATAGCTCGTAGCTCAATAGTGAACAGTGAGAGTAAGTGCAATATGCAGATTGACAAACGCTGGGGATATGTTTTAGATACCTAATATTTGTGCTGATTTAAGTGTAAAATGTTGGGGTTATTGTTATTCTTCTCCTATACAATCACTGAAACCTCCATCAATACACAAGAGGAGGTTAGAAAGTTAAAATAGGATTCTTCTGCTGCTAAGAAAATCACACATGGTATTTGTATCCTTCTGAGATGGGCAACTGAATCTCAGAGCATTTGATTCAATCCATCAATTAGCTGGACATCTTGTTGTTTAGCAGTTAGCCTGATTTGAAAACTATGTGTCCAAAAAATAAGGACCTAACAATTAATTAATACAGTATGTAAAACTAAAAACAGCAATTATGTTTTTTTCTGTTTGCACACATAAAAACAGATTTTTGTGCTATGGAACTTAGTTTATCATGTATTTTTACTGCACTGGCAATTCAACAAAACATATTCTAAGGTATGGCTCATTGAGTTCTGAATATGATCTTTTCTGAGTTTTGGACACATTAAGAAATTTGAACTGCTTGAATATTTCTGGGATTATGAGGCTATTTTGGCAGCCTTGACATATCAATTCTAGACCTCTGGAAATGGAAATCAGATCTTTTTTTCTTTCAGTACTTTGTGAATGTTCACCAGCTCTGATTAGTAAGTCAAATTTGTTTATAGTAATCTGAAAAATTATAGTTAGCATACTCATACATCTAGTTTAGACTGCACATAAAACTTGCAGTTTAAACACATTGTTTATTTTGCTTTGGCTTTTTCATTTTTCAACAGAGAATGTTAATGTTTCCAGTGAGCCAAACTAGAGCAACATTACTGAGTCTGAAAGCAGCACTGCTGGCTTGTTTCCAAGTGACTGCTGTGCACTGCGGTCTAATGCGGAATCATGGGATATGTTTATTTAATCACACAGATACAATGCACAAGATGAACTATTCCCTTCTGAACTTGGTGCATTGTGGCTAGTTCCTGCCAATCTCTTTTCTTTGACTGACTTGTAAATTCAGACTGTCTCCAAGAAGACACTGAGGCTGACACAAATTTTTTCAGTCCTCAGGCAAGAAGCAGGGAGCACTCAAGTCAGGATGTATAAACATATAGCAGAGTATCAACCTGAGCCCACAAGAAAGCTTTTCCAAATGTTAACATTTTATCTCTAGGAACAAAACAGAGCATTTTCTCAGACTGCCTTAGAATATTTTTTTTCCTATCATGTCTAAACAATTACTGCTTTGAACATTTTGAAAACAAAGAAGAATAAAGTAGTAACCCTTTAAATGATGGGTTTCAAATGTTCTTTCTAAACATTTTGATTAGTGAAATACTGTATCAATAGAATGATAAACATTGGAGAATAACTTGATAACTAATAACTATAATAATAACCAATAATAACTTTTGTTGTACTGTATATTAATTGCATGTTAATAGGTACAGAAGCTTGTTCCATTTGTAATATATTCCATATTTATTCCCTGCTGGTTTACTATCCATTTATAAAATGCATATTGCATATAATGCAATATGCATTTATATTATGCATATAATGCAAACTAAACTAAAAAGGACTGATGGTAAAAAAACTGATTTCATAATAACCGACAAATCTGTAATATTTTTATTAGAGTTTATCACTATTCTAAATTTATTTCAATTTATTTAGTGTATTTAATCTGCTGGTCTAAAGTAACCATGGGCTGGGAAGCCATTTTGAATGCTACATTAAATTCTACATTAAAGTTTAATTGGTTTGATGGCTTAGCCCACCTGGCCAAGATAATGGCAATCTGATACTAGTAAGGATAAGACTGTCAGAATCTTCCAAATGAAGGCTGTGGAACCCCAGTACACCAGGCCAACATCCAAAGAATTTGACTGCAGGGACAGTGATTCATCATTGAGAAGCAGAGGATACTGTTCTGATCTGAAATCAATACTCAGAAAAATGTTCGACACAGATTCAGTTAGAGAATCCCTGAGGTGGCACAGGAATCAGTGGTGAGTAACCATTTGTTGGTTCTCATCAATAAATAGGTTGTGGAATGGGAAGGCTGACTGAGATAAATGCAATTGGTAGTAGGAGTAGAGAGGTCTGTAAGTGCGTACAGAATACATAAATTAAAATAAAGAATGAATGCACCTCACCCTGATTGCTAGATTTTGTTTCTTTTAAGATGATAGATATCTGTATCATATTTGTATTAGTATAGCTGGTTGGCAGGTTAGATGTGGGTCTTTTGGTTTAATGCAGCTAGAGCTCCTTGACCCCTGCAACAGCAAGAAAATATGGTTCTATCAGGCAGTGCATAATAAGAAGGAAAAGATATCACAAATATCACGGCTGAACTCAATGTAAATGAAAAAAACACTTCTAAAGAGCGTATACAGTATACTGTGTGATATGAAAAGTTAAAGATAAAGAGTACAAACAGGTGCGCTAGAACCATAATACTCATACTTACAGTAGATGAGTGGAAGTTTATAAGGTTAGCTCTTGACCTGTTTCATAACATTTATTTAAGACTCCAATTGTTACACCGTGGCTTGATGAGGCTGATAGCTGCAGTGAAAAAAGACTGACATGAACCCAAGTGCAGGGGCTCTGTGATTTTCAGCAGACAGCGGAGAAAGATGGGTCACAGAAGCAGAGGACAGCTGGAGAGAGCTGATCAGAAGAGGAGTTTAGACTGGGTTTTGACAGAAGAGAAAAGATATGACTAGACTAGATATGACTAGAAAGCTGAAAAGATTCACCACAAGATGGGTGCGTGATTTCAGGCTGAATACATGTAGGTTTCAGACTCCCAGGTTATAAGATTCAGGATTCAGGTTTCAGATTTCAGGTGTCAGGTGTCAGGTTTCAGGTGTCAGAATTCTTTTCAAGTTTTCAGGCTTTCACACTGACGCATTCCTAAGAGTAGATACGAAGTGCAGCACTTCCTGAATGTCTCACAAAGTCAGAGCACCGATCAAGTGGCAAAAATTGTATTTTATCTATAAATAGCAGGGATTTAATTAGATGATTGAATAGACTAATTGGAAGATTGAAAGAGAATGGGGTGTACAGACAAGCGACTCTAGCATGACCTGGGGCAACAGATGCCTGCAAGCTGCTCACTGTCGAGGCATGACACCATTGAATGTGCTTAGAATGAGACAAACATCTGAGAGAAGTGAGGAGCAAATGTGTGCATTTAGTGGAAGTAAAATACACACACTGGCAGTTTTTACATATAGTAAAATGCAATTAAAAAAATAAAAATAAAACATGCCTTCCTTCCAGAAAAAAAAAAAAACTGGGATACTCCTTTTTAATTAGGGGTGTCATGGGGGAGAATGGGGTTTATAAAGTTGTCATCTTGAGATCATTTTTTCTTTTCTCTTAAATTTTGTCCAGTACAAGACTATCATAATTTTTATACTAAATTTTCTCTACATGGAGATTACGACATACAGTACCACGCTCTTAGTCTCCCCCACTTTCTACATCAATACTGGATGAATAATTTCTACTAAATGTCTTCTAAATTGTACTATCCTTTAAAATCAGGCTTACAAATTTGCCTGGTTTATTTGCCTATAATGCCTTCTGATTTGCAAAATGATGCACTCTCACAGTCTACTACTGTTTTCTTCTGTTCTATGTCCAGCACAGGCTAGTTTCAGTAGTTCTGAAAAATAGCTAAGGCCTCGGCCTGCGTAGGTTTTGTTTTTAGAAGAAAAAAGACTTCAAACTTCAATAGGGTGTTTGTCATGTACTGTATAGCTAGGAAAGGTCAATAACTAATAACTGCATACTGTATGTTGCAAATGCTGAGTAATGTAAATATCAAAAGTGAAACATGTCAGATAGACTAACATTGTGGTCCTATTGTTAATTACATTGATATGTTGATCTTATAATCTCCCAATGAAGATATAATTTACTTATTTAACATTAATAGCCCACATAATGGAGAAATTGTAAAAGGGTTAAATGAAACAGGAAACAATACAGGTTCTGTCCATCTGTGTCTTGGTCAATAATCAAACAACATCAGTTTACTGTACTCATCATGAAGACAGTCAGGATTCTTAGTATTCCTTTGGTATCTCAATTCATTTAAGGCATTGAGACCTAGTAGCCTTTCAAAAACAAAGGCAGTTAGTTGCAAAAAGATATGTGTATAAAATATCATCCCACTAGTCTGCAAGATACAGCACAAAAATTCTTAGCACAAAAAAGATCACTTTAACTATCATTGAATAATGAAGTGGTAATGAGTGCATACACAATGTCATGACTCCTGGAGCCAGTCAGATGAAAATTGGCATTGACACAGAATAGAATTGGAGACTTGTAGACGCCTCTGGAATAAACCACTCAGCTAATTCTTAATGTTAGGCTCAGGTAGGTAACTGCAGCTTGCAAACGGAAATTTGTAAGATATGTAGGGATATCCTCATACATTTTATTGCTTTAAAATTGTTTGAAACTTAAATTATTTAATTTTAAGAAAAAAAAATGTCTTCTGTCATCCTGTTTTAGTATTAAGATATCAGTGTACTTAAGCTTACGTTCATTAAGATTGACACAGTAGAGGTGTGTAGGCAGTTTAGGAGGATCCATTTAAAGAAAGAGTGCATAACCAGATAATATCTGTGGCAGGGTTCTTAAATGCTGTCTGAATCAACTATGTAATATTTATATACTGCTTTTACAGAGGTCTTTAAATTAAAATAAATTTAACTACTCTCTGTGGAAGAAATCATACTAAAATTGCTAGTCCAAGTAAGGGTAACAACAAAGGGCAAGTGGCACATCTTCCCCTATTAAATGTCAGGAGACTTTTGAAAGTGAAGTGAAATATTATAACTGTAGCGGTGAGGCTTATTAATAAGGCAGAATTAAGTGTTTCTGAGCTTTCCCAAATTAGGCCTCATCTCTCTGTTCATCTCTGTGGTCCAGCCACAGAGAAACTATTCATGCAGGCTGATTTAAGGTTCCTTTGATAAGGACAGCTCCCAAAGGGGGATGCACTTAGCTAAGCCTGGCTATCATGATCAATGGTCATCCATTGGCGCCTATCTGTCTAGGGAGTGCCAGATGGACATCTGGACTGCATTCCTAAGTGTCAGGAGTAAGTGACTCATATCTCACCTTGATCAACCAATCAGGGACTGGTAGGGCCGAGTAACCCACGTGGGACTCTGATGCCCATGGAACTTTCAGCCAATCAACGAGCTGAAGTTCCTCCAGGTAAAAACAGGCAACACAGAGAGCCTGTAAGATTCAGTGAGATTCAGTAAGATTCAGGAGAATTCTGTGGACTTTTCTAAAGGGAATTCAAAGGAGAATTCCAGGGCAGGACGGCCCAGGAGCAGAAGGCTCCCAAGGGCAGGACATTCTCGCAGCGCGCCTCCTGACCATCCTGAGACTCAGCCCGGACAACCACGGAACGGCCAGTGTGTCCGAGTGCCAGAACTTTCCTTTGTTCTAAGAGTCTAGAGCGGAGGTTGCCAGAGAGTAACCAGAGGATCCACCTGAGGTTAGCACCAGCAGCAGGCCTCGTAAACAGGTCGGAACTGTGGACAGCTGAATCACTATTCAGAACTAGCTCTTCATCAGGAACGAACCGGTCCTCTTCCTGACTTGCTGGGATCCACAGTCATCTTTTCTCCTGTGCGCAAACTTTGCTAGTTAAAGCCAACACTAACTAGCCGGTCAGTGAGCATCAGCAGCGCACCGTCGCAAGCCGCACAGCACAGCCTGGCACCGAGCCAGAGAGCGCGGAGATCTGAATCCCCAAAGATTGGATGAGTATTCAACTTCAATGTATTACAGCTCGAGAATTCAATTGTTATCCCAACCAGTTGATATCAATTTAATTCCTAAGAGTTATGTACTTGTTTTGAGTATCTAATGTAGAAGTTGTAACCAAGTTCATTTACGAAACGGTATAAATGAATGATATACTGAACGTATGTCCTCTTGATATGTGTAACACTTCGTAACTGACTGAATATATACCTTTTGTATACTGATAACCCTCTCGATAAGATCTGTTAGGTTTATATGCATATTCTATGTATTAATAAATGTATCCTCGTGTATTAGTACCTGTGTGTGTGCGTTGTTTGAGTTATGTCGCATGGTTGGATTCTAAAGCCATCAAAAGAATTAACTTTGTGATTTACTGCTACAATTAATCATTGTTCCAGTAAATGCCCAAACCCTACAGAACTGGTGCCTTCAGAGAGCCACTACATTTACATTATGGCAACATTACATATTTGGCGTCCCTGAACGGCTATGAATCATTACATAACAATAGCACAGGACTCTATGGATCACCTGCAGTTTGTAGCTAGGGAAAGGAATGGAGTAGATTTTGCAATACACACTTTGTTAAAGATGGTTTATAAACGTGTTAAAATCTGCTTTTAACCTGATTTAGCCACTCTTCTGGTGTGAAAATAATTTCAAGTTAAATGGTAATTTAATTAACAGATTTCAGCAGGTTGAAGTAGGCAAATGGTTGTCTGACTGTATGTTACTCTGCTTTTGCATCACCATAGGGCAATACCACATAGTCATGGTGACTGGACGAGCAAACAAACTGGTAGACATCTTACTAGGAAAACCAATCTTGGACCCATTCTAAAGTATTAAAAAAATCTAATCTTAAATTCTTTAAGGTGGAAAAGAACTTTTAACACCTTTAATACATTTTTAATTGGAAAAGTCTTAACATACTGTTTTTATTTGGAGGTTTAGTAACAAATGTTGTTTTTTCTGACTCTGCTTTTTAAAGAAAATGAATGGAGTATCATCCCACATAACCGTCAAATCTATGTTTTGGGCGGTGGAGAGGGCTTGCACTTATCAACGAACCGTGGAATGAAGAAGATGGCAATAAAAATTCAAATAATGGTGGCATTTTTTTCAAGAACCTCTAACAATAAGCATTTTGCAAATATATAGGACTAAACATGGCATTTTATAACCTACAGAATTGTGATCTTCTAAGGTTTATTATGTTGTTATAATATCCATACAAGCATTTTGGCAGCATGAAGTCAACAGTTTCAGATTCAGGCTGAAAAATGATTTTTCCAAAAATGAATACTTACTGTACATAATTGTTTTCATGATTATAAATTAAAGCTAACTGAATATACATATACTATAGCTGTATATGCTTATTAAAACATTCTTACTGTCTGTAAAATAAACAAAACTACCTAATTTGAAATGCTACTATTAAAAAGCCATATAAAGGTTACTCTCTGATTCTGAGAGTAGAACATTATGTCTTACTGCAATTTTGTTCAATCCTAGTGTCATAAATGGACAACTTTTTGCCTTGTGCTAATATTTCACATAAAAGTGAAACTATACAGTACATACTCTGCATCACTGGAGAAAATACACAGCTAATATCTGGTAGGTAACGTTTATCAGAAATGTACACTACAGAATATGCAACCATTCCTTGTTACATGAGCTGTTCTAAAGAAATTACTCAACTGGCTCAAAATTGACTTAGGACAAAACATAATGTGAGATCCTGTTTTAAGTTAAGTTCTCTAAATAAAATTAAAAATGACTTTTATGAAACACATATTCCTTCTGGTACTTTGTGTCACAAAGACCCAAACAGAACAGGCAGTTCTTTTACTGTGGAAGTTCAGGCATAATGTTTTCTTCTTTGTTGATAAAGATATACTGTGTAAAGAGTAGATAAGGTTCAATTTGAAAACTATTATTAATTCATGTTTTCTAATGAAACTTTAGTTTAAAATGATTTATTATTTTGTTTTCCCAATGTTATCATTGAAAACAAATTTTCTTCTGGTATCTTAATGGTGTTATTGAATAGGAGTTCAGGAGGAGGTCAAATTATAATCTCACACTTCTGCTTCCCTGTGCTCCCCGGCTGAACACAGCACTGCACGCATCTTTGCAAGAGCTCTGCGTTGCTCTTCGTTGTGGATGGACGTGTTTTGCATCCAGCATTGCTGTGATAATACCTTCATCACATTCATCCAGGACCAAAGCTGTTTTCTCGCCGCTTCAACCCTCCATTGAAAACAAGCCGCTCTGTGCCCCACCACACCGTCTGCATTTCTCTTTCAGGTCTCCTAATGTCAGCAAGCCTTCCAGACACTCTGAGCAACTGCAGCAGTTTTGTCCCACTTCTCCATCCCGCTCTCTTTTCCTAATTTCACCCGCACTGTTCTCCTTTCTTCCCCTCCTTCTCTCTTTGTTTCTGGTCTGGTTGCTGTATCATATACGTATGGTGTAACCATGGGAAAACAAAATGCTGCAGAACTTTTGGCAAGGTGAACTTTAATAAGGATCTGCAGAAATTAAAGAACAGCGATGGGATTTGTACAGAGTTAGTCTTCTTGACAAGCTGACATTGTGAAAAGCTCTTTGGGTCTCCAGGGACACCTGGACGGCCAAGTACATTCTGTGCAGATTAAAACGAAAGGCCTCCAGGGTAAGAAGAAAGTTAATGTTCTTGGGGAGAGAAGAGCTGATATGTAGTGCAGAAATGTATTTTTGAAACCAGAAAGTTTCCGACTTCCACCCTCTGCCATGAGGAGGGGATGTAACATGTGCAAACTATGCACACTCTGCCTGCCATGGGAAATTAACACATAAAACCTGAACTAGAGGATCACAGCCCTTCACACAACAGCTGTAAAGACTGGGTTAACAGTTTTATTATTTTTATTTTTTATATTTATCATCCACCCATTTTCTGTCTGCTTCATACAATTCAGGGTCATGGGGGAGCCTGAGACAGGCCCGAAAAATGGGTACAAGATGCCAGTCCATCTCAGGGCAGAAAGACACAAGCACACACTCACATCAGGGACAATTTTTCCAGAAGCTAATTAATCTACCACAGTCTTTGGACTGTGGGAGAAAAGCCACACAAATGGGGAGAACATACAAATGCAGATAGCACTCCAGGTCCAGAATGGATGCCAGGATGGATGCACCACCGTGCTGCCCTATTATTAGTGGTTGTGGTAGTATTTCATAAAAGCACATTTTTATCAATTTGGACAGAGAAGGCAGTATGCTAGGGCGAATCCGCTGTGAGAGTATACAAAGAGTCTATTCAGATTCTGAATAGGAAGTAAATAGATGTAAATTCTGCTAATTAAACAGTAGATTACCACTCCCAGAGAGTCATCCAAACCAGCTAATCTCCTTGCATTAACTGTTGTCTAGGTTGGTCAGCTAGTTTACAAGAAAGTAAAGTTTTATGGAGTTATATTTTATATAGATACCTCTGATGCCTGATCTTTTTTTCCCATTTCTGTTGCACATAAAGATACTGCCTTATACAATTTTCTTAACATACTGTAATTGCAGTGTTTCTCTTTCAGCAATGAAAAAGCCTTCATTGGGTTGCTTTTCTACAACTCAAACTAGATTTCAATAAAAACATTACATTTATTGGTTCCAACATAAAATGCCTTTTCCCTTAATTGAACATCAATGTTTTTTTATTTATTGACTTTAACTTCACATTCTATATATACCCTGGTCAGTTATGGTAAATTCTGAATTTATAGTACATTTGTATATTGTTCAAATCATTTCCTTTTGACCTCTCAGACTCATCCTACTGCCTCCTCTAAATAATATATAAATGAATGAGGTATCCAACCAACACTAAGGCTAAACATAGGATGCTTTTGTCCCTGCAGGAGGTAAAACAGGTTTTGGAAGAAGGACTGAAAGTTAATACTCTGAAGCATCAGATGTTCATCAGCATTTACACAAAGACCCTGGTGTGTGTTGACTGAGCATATAAAACATACCAAGCTGATGAACTACATCTGGAAAAAAGAACATGAAGTGATTCCAAGAACTTTAAAAAAACATACCTTTTTCCTGCTAAAATGCTTTAATGGAAATCTTTGCACAATGCCGTTGTGTATATGTGTAGACTAATATTTCACCATGTTTATGCTTCAGAAAAATAAGCTACACCTAGACTTTAAACAGAACTGTGTCTAAATAAAGAAAGAGGCCTTCTGTCAGAAAAAAGGGGAACATGAAGACCGGAAATGCTTAAAAAAACTAGCTTTTTAAAATAATTATATTTCACCTGCCCAATAAATACATTTTTTTTAAGTTTGGAATTTTAATCTGTGCTATATATTGTTTTATAAAAACCATTAAATACCTTTGGTGTTCCATTTCATGTAAGAAATGGAAAGTTATAATGCAGTACTGCTGTAGAAGATCAAAAGAACTGTGACAATAGAAATACCATAGTTTTAAAGTACTGTTTTCACATCCTATCATGATTACTATTCATCTTACAATTAAACTGAATACTAAACCGGGATCAAAGATAATCTTCTTTGGGAATGACTAAGTTTGTGATCTTTCATAACCTGTTTTAAAGACATGCAGTTGTATTAACCAAAACTTAACTGCTACTGTACATCAGTGGAAATCAATACTTAAAAACTAACCACTGCTTCACTCATGTGACAGCAATAACAATAACAATAACAATAACAATAAAAATCATCATCATCCTATAGCACTCCACTTAAAGTGCTTTACAGGTAATGGGGACTCCCCTCCACCACCACCAGTGTATACTATAGCACCCACCTTGATGATGCATGATGTGAGAGCAGCCAAAGTGTGCCAGAAAGCTGAAAGCTGAAGAGTGGTGAAGCTAATTCATAAAAGGGGATTATTAGGAGCCAATGAGTGGTAAAGGCCAGGGAGAAAGTTGGCCAAGACACTAGGATTATATCCCTACTCTTTTTGAGAAATGCCCTGGGATTTTTATTGTGCACAAGGAGTACGGTGTCCCCATCATGTGGCATTAGAACCCACACAGACCACAGGCTGAGCACTCCCTACTGGTTCCACTAACACCTCATCCAGCAGCCAGGCTTCTCATGTGAGTTCACCATTTTTCTAAATGGTAGAAAGAGTCCAATAGTTCTGACTCAATTGTACACTGGTAATTATATTTTTTATGTCTTTAATTTCAGAATACAATTGGCATTAAACAGGTCCTTCCAATTCTGTTAGTTGAACCTAACTCAAAAATAGTTATTGTGTCATTTTGTATTCATTATAAAAATTTATTAATTCTTCATCAGATCTGTCAATTACGATCTGAGTCTGGAAAGTTTATGTTCTTTCATCCTGTTATCATAACTCTTAGCTTTAGGTTATTGAGTGGGTCTGTCTGTTCCTATATGAATTTCTCTAAGGCTCTTACAACCATATTACAATGTAGAGACCAGAACTGAATGCAACATTCCTAATACTGTATATTCTAGTTTCTAGACCAAGTATAACTCATATGGTGTATATTTTGATAAAGTTTCTGTTATAATCCATTTAGTCAGCCATTTGATTCTCATTTACATGAATTGATTAAAATACAGTTTTTGAAAATTATTTACTTACATTTAGTTTAACATAATGTATACTTTATTTTTCATTGTCACATTAAAAAAATCACATGGGCCTAGCTATGAGTTCACATCCACTTAAGGATACAAATTTTGCACTTTAAAAAAAAACCCAAACAGTAAAATTATTTTACAGTGTGAAGGCAAAAATACTCCTCTGTGTAACAGATATGCTTTCCGAGCTTGTCTGTATCCAGGGAGACGTGTGTTACCCAGTGAGGCCTTTGCAGTGATCGCAGGCCTGAGAGCTACTTACTGGAAACAGTTCCCTATGGAGTTCTCAACTTTCTGCTGAATAAAAGCTGCTTTTATTCCTAGTAATTAGAAAAACTAACCCAGAACTCTATGCACGCACGCAAGCCTTTAACTACAAACACAGCACCAAAAAAAATCACAGGGTTCACCTTCTGACTCTGAAGTGAGACATTTTTTCTCAGCCAGTTTTTAAAGACACCATAACCTGATATTTTAATTACCATGTCACTGGTCAGTTATGTTTGGATAGGTTTTAACCAGTTCAGTTTTCAATAAAAGCATTTTCAATGGCCCACCACTACTGCAAACCCACCGTAAAAATGTCCTGCAACATAAAAAGGTCTTTTAATGAACAGCACATTATATTTAAGTGCAACCAACTACAAACACTTTCATTCATAAAAATGCTTTTGGTTTACTGCCTTTTAAATCTGAGAAGTGTTAAAAACACAACCTAGCTCCATGTATAAATAAAACAATATGTGAAGTAAAAAAATACAATTTATTTTTGTATTGTTTTTTAAATCTATGTGTGCAATTATTTTTATTTTATTTTTTACTGTTAGCATGACATTTGCTGTTTCTTGTGTTTTGAACTCAATTCTAGCTTGTGGTATATAAAGGTACAAGGACTTTTTCTTAAATTTTTGTTAAGTCTGAATCAAAAGAGTGAAATGTTTTATTGAGTTGAAAATGTGCTCAATTTGACATTAAATATTTGTGAATCATTCGCGATGGTGTGTGAGAGAAGTGGCAAAGCTCTGCACTCTGTTGGATGGGATGGTGCTGTTATACCCTTCAGCAAGGTGCTTAAGTTCCTCCAGTAAATACTCTAATGTGTAAATGAGCCGCCAGGTTCTCATTGGAGAATTCTTCCTCCAAGAACTAATCTGGTTCAATAAAGGTTTTTTAAAAAAGAGTATATCCATTAGAATGGATTCTGGAACTGAGAAGTATAAAATTTACAAATTTTGGAAGGATTTTAAACAAACAGGTATTCTGTACTGCTAAGAGATGTTCAGAAATAAGATACAGTATATACAGTATATATTTCTACACATTCATTACGTACACACTTACTGTACAAGGTCTCTATATACTTGTATATACTGTAACTTAGAGGTCACAGTGTTTGAAGATCTCTATCATCCTTTAATATACTGTATAAACCTAAATTTCAGTCAGTTACCTGACTGTTACTTCAAGATAATAAATATGTCAAAAACATCTATTTTAGGTGTTTCATTTTTATTGTTTAAGAATGAAGTGGTTTACAATGTTCTATCACAAGGCATTTACAGTACATCTACAATGTACTGTACATTTTAATACACTTATTAATGGCACTGATAAATCTTCTCATGAATGAATGAGATGAAGAAACATCTTCTCAGGAACACGCTGAAAATGATACAGCATGTCAAAGTATGGTCGTTATCTTGAAAAGCTAAAGCAAAGATGCACCACAATTACCTCTCAATT
This sequence comes from Lepisosteus platostomus, assembly GCF_059453375.1. Taxonomy (NCBI): domain Eukaryota; kingdom Metazoa; phylum Chordata; class Actinopteri; order Semionotiformes; family Lepisosteidae; genus Lepisosteus; species Lepisosteus platostomus. Next base: position 44,660,409 of record NC_142614.1, on the reverse strand, counting down.
TTACTGAAGCAGCAAGTTGAAGAAAATTAAAGCTAATGTTCTCTGCCAAACAATGTGTCAGAGATGACAAGGCAGTCCACCACTTCTCAGAAAGAATATATAAACCATGCATCAAAGTATCCTTAACATTATAATGGTATAACGTAAATTAAGTAAAATACATATTTACTATTTGTCATTTAGTGTTATGGTGGTATCTTATTGTTTTAAAATCTGGAACTTTGTCCACTAGAAAGACAAAAGCAAGGAGGAACCACACATAAGAGGCTCTATTTACTGTACTGAAAGCCTGTTTGAATTAAAAAATACAGTATTTATTACAACATAACACAAGCATCCCATCACTGTTATTGTTTAAGCCTAATTTAGCCATATTCGTAGGTCAGATGGCTACTCCAATTTCTGACTAGTCAAGACAAAACTCCCACTGTTCTGGTTCTTTCCTTTGTATTGGGAAACTTTTTGTTATTCCACACAAATATTACCACTTTTATCACTTTTTATCACACATTATTAGATTTGTATGTAAATCCTGGATTCAGCATTTACTGTGTAGTATCTAACCTGAGAGGTAACCTAAAAACGTGAGAGGTTGCATACTGTACCTTCTATTATAATAGCAGTTCTGATGACTGAGAAGACTATAGCTCATTGGAGCTCCAAGTTCTTTTTTTAATTCAGAGTTAAGCAAACCCAGGCATCTTCTCCATTATGAACCCAAATCCTCTTATTCAACTATTCATCCTTTTTCCAATCACTTCTTCCAATTCAGGGTTGAGGGGGAGCAGGAGCCTATCCAAGCAAGCAACGGGCACAAGGCAGAGTACACCCTGAACCGGACCCCAGTCCATCTCAGGGCAGACAGAAACAAACATAGACGCGGACACACACACGTAGAGCAAATTTTCCCAGAAGCCATTTAACCTACCAGTACTGTATGTTTTGGACTGTTGGAGGAAACTAGAGCACCTGGAGGAAACCCACACAAACATGGGGAGAACATACAGATTCCATGCAGATAGTGCCCTAGATCCAGAATTGAACCCAAGACCCTGGTATTGTGCTTAAATTGTGCTTTTATTTATTTCTCAGGAGGAATTATGAAAATCATCTCAAAAATCAGTGATGCACGTTCACCGATGAATTCCTGTTGTATCTGACCAACTTTTAAGAGCACGTTTAACAAAGTAAAACTGACTTACAGATTCCTATTAAAAAAATTATACATCTGTAGGGAGGTCACAACAAATTAATAAATTCAAAGAAAAAACAATTTCAGAATGGTTTATAGGATTGGATGATTGGGGATCCAGTTTATAACCATGCTTATTGCTTGGCATGTTCACTTTTCGTAAACTTAAGTTATTAGCTAACATTATACACTCTGCTTATATTGATTTTAAAACAATAATAATAATAATAATAATAATAATAATAATAATAATAATAATAATAATAATAATAATTCCTTACACTTATATAGCGCTTTTCTGGACCCTCCACTCAAAGCGCTTTACAGGTAATGGGGACTCCCCTCCACCACCACCAATGTGCAGCATCCACCTGGATGATGCAAAGGCAGCCATAGTGCGCCAGAATGCTCACCACCCATCAGCTACTAGTGGGGAGGAGAACAGAGTAATGAAGCCAATTCATAGATGGGGATTATTAGGAGGCCATGATTGATAAGGGCCAATGGGAAATTTGGCCAGGACACTGGGGTTACACTCCTACTCTTTTCGAGAAATGCACTGGGATTTTTAATGACCACAGAGAGTTAGGACCTCGGGAAAAAAAAAAAACTTGTATGTTAGAAAGTGCTTCCTAACTTGTATGGGCTTCCAGAGTCTAGAACAAGACAAAAGCATGAATTTGCTTTTCTGTATCAGATTGAATGTGGTGTGTAGGAATACATACATTGCTGTAAAGATTGGTGATTTGTAAAAGATTATTAAATGTGTGAATATTATAATGCATAAATAGTATAGATGAATAACTAACACATTGGTAGCAAATTTACATAACACATTATACACTGTGATTATTTTGGGGGGCTCTGAGATATACCAAAATCCGATAGGGTCACACATTAGAAAACAAATATGCAGATTAAACCCTTTGAATACTGAAGTGTTTCACCATCCATATATAAATACTGTAACCATGGTCCATAATTTATAAAATAAACTTCAGCTCACATTTATGTGCCAGAAGATTATTTTCTGGTGTTGTAGGCATTGTAAGATTTAAGAAGGTTATTAAATAAAATTTAATAAGAGATTATTTATTATTAAAAATAAATAAATTAGACTCGAGACTCAGTCCATAGTACTCTACCTACTACTGCAGCTGCATCACAACACACGGGCACTCTGGGACACAGTTACCCTGGAAAGTCTATTAATATTACAGCATTATGGGTAATCTGTTATTAAAGCTGATGATTCTTGCTGTTTATGTCCCTGTGCATTGCTGCTTGTCTAATCTTTCGCACTGCATCAGAACACATGAGTACAAGTGAGTGTCTCTTCTTGCGATACAAAAAGAAGGCATCTTTCTGGCTTAGGATGTTTCACGGAAAATGCTGATTTCTGAGCTTGGCAGAGTGGCATGGAGATGATTTGGAGAACACAGCTATGATTGTTCAATTGTTATAGTACAATTTAACACATTATGATCTGCGGTTTGGGATAGTTTCATTTTTGTTTCACACCACAATCCCCTTGAACATGAAAAACTGCTGGAAGCTAACAAAAAGTGATGATCCCCATGACAAATTCAGTACACCCAGCAATAACATTGAATAAGTAACCTTTTTCTGTGATATTAAATGTGATTTTATTAGATTCATTCAGTAAATTAATAATATGTTTTCCATTTCAGTTCTCTATTTTTTTTTGCAAGTGCAAAAGATCAAAGAGGAAATTGAGGGTCAGGTCACAAGATATGCGTTTTCCATTATGCAGAGACCTGAAGAAAATGGGATAGTGGAGTCTAAGATATCAGATAATTGATTACACTTTCTGAAATTGATATATTGGAAAACAATTCTGAAAAGCTTTCATACAGTATGTGTCTGATACCTTGTCTGCGGAACATTGACAGATTCCCAAGTTATTGGGGCCCCATTACAAATAGTCCTTATCTGGTAGAATGTGTTCTGTGGAGCACTTTGTATTGAATTAATTGGATTTTAATGTCGGCACATGTCTAAAAGGTGTTTTGCTAATTAATTTCTATGACTTAAATTCAAAGCTGAATCCATGATCCCTATTCCATTTATCCTTAGGCAAAAATTATCTATTTTTTTGAGTGAGAAATAATTTATATATTTAAGACATTTTCATCTCACAGCTTTCTATAATACAGTACCTGTTGTGAACTGAAGAAGTTTAAAATATGCTTTTAAAACTGTAATTCAATAAATCTCACTGTGTATACCTGTTGAATTAATCATTGTTATTTATGTTTCCTAGGAGAACATTTTAATATATGGTTCTAAGCCAAATACCTCCAGTGGAAAGAAGAAAAATGATGGGTCTGTGTGTTCAGTTTAAGTGATATAGAGCTTTGAATTTTGTGCTGTTAAAATGTTTTGCTAAAAAGTATAGTTTAGAAAATGTGTTGCCAAGTGCAGCTTGAGGAAATGTTAATACAATTCTTTATAAAATGTATGTTTCTGTAACAAGAGGAAATGGCAGTAAAATGGATACCCGAGAAAATTAAATTGATATTTTTATTAATTAACTGTTTAACAATATAGACTGACAGTAACAAAGGGGTGTTGACTTTGTGTATAGCCATGCTCAGTATAAACCTTAAGCAAATTAAACATTCAAATAAAACAAATACCTTTTTCTATCTAAAGTATCACATCTGAAATTTTATTTTATCTTCAAGACCCTTAAGTAATACCAAATAAATTGAATTTTAAATTGACCTTACTGAATTTGTTGTTAGAAACTTCAATAAATGTAGAGGTGTTTTGTGCAGTACAAACAGAATGGCATGGAGAAATCACCAGACATTAAGAACGGAGACAGTACAGATACAGGGTTTCAAATGAGTAAGATTTTGCATAATTCATACTCTAACAAATATGAACATCCCTTTATATCATTATGTAATGTAAAGAAAGCTACTCTGAAACATGTCTTTTCAATTCATAGTTTCCAATAATGCAAACTTTCAAGCTTGTCAAAAAGTTGATTCAACCTTTCATTACAAATCTTAAACCTCATTCCCAAACTGATTTTGTATTTGTTTGACTTGGAAGGCACAACCAGCACTGAAATATGTCATTGGACATAAAATCTATGCAGTGCAACACTAACAGGTGGGATGTCCATTGTAAGTGTATATTACATACAGAAAAGGAATCCAATAGTAAAAATACTCTTGTGGTAAGATACAGTATTATGTAGAACAAATATAAAATATGATAGCCAGACTGTACATGACTCCATTGAGGAAGGAGTACAGGTCAGCTCCTTTAGAGGTTTAAATGAAAGCAGTCCTATTCAATACTTTACATCTGTCTGTAGTATGAACTATTTAAACACAGAGTCATGTACTCATGTACTTTTGCCAGGAGAAGAAATTTGCTGCTGCTAGTGTAATCAGGGACAAAACTGGTAACAATGCTGGAGCTGGGGGAAGCACAACAAGCTATTTCATGCTATGCATATGCTACAGTATGCAGCATAATATAATCATTTTACACGCCACCATATAACAATACTACATGCTGCATTGCAGTACAACCTTTCATTCTCGCCATGGAAGCTTGGCAAAGAATAGCAGAGGGTCAGAATTGACAAGGTAAAGTACCGAAGCACTCCTTCAGTCCTTTGCAGACTGTGCAGACAAAAACAATTAATCCATTTTCTAGCTGCTTTATAAAATAGAGGGTCACAGGGTGCCAGAACCTATCCCAGCAAGCAATGGGCACAAGACAAGATATATCCTGGTTGGGATGCCAGGTCCAGTTTTCCCAGAAGCCAACTAACCTACCAGCATGTTTTTGCACTATAGGAGGAAACTGGAGAACCTGGACCAAACCTACCTCAGGAACTGAACCCATGGCACTAGTGCTGCAAGTCAGCAATGCTAACCACTGCACCACTGTGCTGCACACAATCCATTGAGAATTTCATATTGCTTTTGTGACCAAAGAAAAATTATATTGGGCAACTCTGGCTATACGTACTTCTGAAAAGGAAAATCAGAAGAAAAACATTTGATTCATGAAGTTTACCTTCCAGAAAAAAATAATCAACCACTTAAGTGACTTCCCTGCCGGATTCAGCACAACATTCACATTTGAATACTGTAAGCTAAAGCATAGCAAGACATTATTGTACTGTATCATAATCAGAAGTGAATGACTAATTCAGATCTTTTACAGTCAGAGATTCTCCTGGGTGGAAATTATATTTGAAAAAAGCAACCAGCTATCAAATAAAGAACATCTCTTCACTCTTTTTTTTATTTTTTGCATACACAGCAAGGGTAAGTACAATCTATCAAGTTTATGAGCACTGTGAGCTAGTTGCCATGGAGACGGTAGTATTTTCTGGATGCTCTTTATGACAGTGGATGATGTGAGTGGATCCACACTTCAGACTCTAAATCATGCTGAATTTATATACTGTAATATATATTTTATCACCATCTGCATTTCCGTCAACCAACTGCAATATTTTAATATTAAAAATGTGTTAATCAGTAGCTGGAACAACAATGGTACAAAATGTATATTCGGCACTTAGAAGAAACAGAGTTAAAAATAATAACTGGATACTGTTTGAATTAATATAATGTAGCTTAATACAGTACGGTATATGTTCATAATTGATACATATATAGACACAAGTACTTATTACTACAGGATTGGAATGAAAATATTTGAAGGAATGAATATTCGAGAGTTGTGTGGCTTTTATTGTTCGTTTCTCACATCATTATTTTAGTGGCCAGAGGTGCAATAATTGTGCTAAGATGACACTTCTTCACAGTTGTACAACTTTCTCTAATATCACAAGACAATATTGAATTTTAATCACTTAATGTCCTTCTTAACTTTATGTCCCAAATAAGTCCCAAATAATAATCCACTGCCATAAATGCTTTCCAAAGATGAGGACCAATTTCCAAGTATCCTCAAGAACCTGAAGTATTGACCTGAAATATTATAAAAAAGACAATACGTGAATCATCAGTTGTACTTAAACACAGAATGCCAAAGTGGTCAGTATTACAGCCAATGTCTAAAGTGATAATTGTGATTCAGTTCAATATTCTTCTCTTTGAATCCAGGGGTCAATCTTCTGCTTGCAATGCCATTTTACGTCTTCACCAGCCACTGTGGCCGTAGCTGCACTGACTAATCTCCTTTGTAGATCCTAAACTAAGAACATTTCAGTAACATAAAATAAACTGATGGTAAAGTATATAGTGATAACATAAACGTGAATTTCTTTAAAGCTTCTGTTTCTGTTCAAATTCAGTCCTCTAACAAGTTCTGTAACTGTTTTCCACACATTGCAACCAGAGATACTTTTATGAACAGTCTAGCCATTAACAATTTTTATTTCAGTGTCAATTTGGTCTGACCTGCTGCAACAGCTGGGCTCCAGATCTAATTCTGACTTCACTGCTTCATACAGTAAATGAGGAGTGAAGCAAAAAGGAGTATCATGTAAATCCAGAAGTTATCTGCTGTACTGCATTTATCAGTGATCAAAAGGGTAGATTAATTGAATGTCACAGTTCTAGGTTATAACAATGATTCTTTTACTTTTAATATTCTCTATTGCACCATTGTTTCAGGTTATTTGAACAGTTTCATATTCTTCCACTAGGAACAGAATTCACACTAACCAATTACCCAACATAATAATAGATGATACTGTATTTTAGGAAGTAACATATTTTAACTGAGATGTTAAACCAAAACCATGACTACAAGACCTGGTCATTAAAGATCCCATGGCACTCATTGTAAGAGATGGTGTGTTAACCCAGGTGTTCTAACTGAATTCTACATACAGTACAATAGGCCTACACACTCTACTATTCCTAAACTTCTCCATTAATTGAATTGATGGAGTGATTCTCCACTCTACCTGATTTGCTGTTTAGTACGGCTGCTTGCACGATGGTAACTATGTACCACTCATGTGACATTTGTGAGAAGCTACAAGCCACATGGAAGAAAAGTTTTGGATACAAGTTTTTCGGACATATAGCTGTAGTCAAAGATTTATACTTTATTTTGATAGCCAGGCCACATCTCTTTAAAAAACATAATGGACTTTAAATCTATAGGATTTAATTTACCAGTAATTCTGTGAAAGAGGCTTATGTAATGTTCTTCTATAACTTTCTCAGAAACAGAGTATACTAGTGTCAAGGAACAGGTAACGTTTATTCCATGCTGAAAAGAAAAGAAAGGAAACAACATTTCGGCTGTGGAGTCTTCTTCAGGTGTGAGGACACTACTGTATACTGGTGTCATATGTTTTGGTTCATTTCCAAGATCACAGTTTCTATTCTTAGGTTTACAGCTCACTATTGAATTAGTTCTTTATGGAATTCAGGTTAAGAAGTTAATTTTGAATGTTGGACTTTGCAGTTCAGGGAAGTTAAGGAGTGAATACTATTAAAAATAATAAGACGATGAGTCAGAGAAGAATTCTACTGCAATTTTTCTCAATCTAAATTAATAAGAAGACCAAGAACTAAAACAACCCTCTCATATTACGTCAAGAGGACTAGTTTTTATTTGTATAAAAATAGTAATCATTATTTTTTTTACAAAGCTTGTTGGTTATCAGCAAATGATTGCCACGATCATCTTTCCTTCGCTAGGGGGCATTCCTACCCTTTATCTCATTAGTTTACAGTAAGTTCCTACACCTGTGTCTTGTTACCTTTTTTATTATTTAAGATTGGTGTCTCCGCTTTTCGTGGCTCAGTATTGGAAGACGAACATCTAAAGGCCTGCCTATCCACAGGGCTCAGGAGAATCCTGAGCACAAGGCCTTTTCCCCAGGCATCCTGACCATCTGAATCCAGGGCTCGGATCACCTTGCTCCATTATGGTTTTATTTTCCATGTTCCTGGATCCCTTTTCCCTTTTTTCATCTGGATGGATCTCCCGGTATCAGGACCTTGGACTGCACCCTTTCATTCCCCTTTTGGACTTCCCTTTGGACCATATCACTACGCCCCGCCTGCAACGGATCACTGCTGTCACCGTTCCCCTGTCTGTCATCCCGTCCTGATTCTCGCCATGTGTTCCCTTTTGTCCTTCTCCAGCCATTTCCGGATTATACCGTCCACACAGGGTCTTCATTACGCATTTCACGGTAGTCAGGACCGGCTCCCATGACAATGATGTGCTTTGATTGCTTCCCAAAATCCCAACTACCCCTAGTACCATGCAAGATCTTTTAATAACATCACCACTAGTTAAGCTCATATGAGAATGTACTGTTGATGCTAACTCTTCACAAATAATGTTATTATTAACTGTTACCCAGTGAGTCTATTTACAAGTGGCAGAGGCACTTTGTTGGCCACTACTACAGGCCTTTCAAAGTTGGGCCTGGCACATTCCTCCTGGAAACTTGTAAACTTATTGGAAACTGTCCTATCATTACAAACCAACTAGATTAATTTAGCTTTTCAGTAGATACCCTTAGGCTTCAACTCCCCCGCAAGTCAGAATTGGATGAAGAAGTTAGAAAATGGATGGATTGATGGATCGATACCCTCGAAATACAATTTCTCTTGTGCACTTTTGGCCAGCTGGTCTTTGACAGAATGTTTCAGGATTCAGTTATTGGTACCTACTCTCAATGTGTGGTGATTAGGTAATTAATCAGATTATGTATGATGTGTTTAGAATTTACATGAGAAAATTCTCACTTGTGGGTTAAACTTAATGTTTGGTACTGTACATAAAGGATACATAGAGTGGTGATTGCAATTGGATTGTTTTAGAAGCTGGATGAGTTTATTTGTGTTGAATAAAGAGTTTCCAGTTGCTGTTCTTGAATCATTGTGAGGTTCTAATGCGCTCAGGCCCCTTATGTTGGAGTCTGTTACATATGGATGTTCGTTCATGATTGTACTGTGGTGTAAAATCCATACTACTAAACTGTTAAAAAAAACTGCATGATGGACTGAAACAGATACTGGAATCAGCTGATTTGATCAAGATGACTGGAAGACCTGAAATCAATACAAGACCTACTGTAGAGGTGCTTTGGAGCAGAAAAGGGAACAGGATCCATCCATCCAGCATCAGCAGGGACTGGCAGTGAGCAACACCATTGATTAGACCTCAGCCCCTGACCCTTCCGAATGCCACACTTATGGTGTGGGTACCACATGTGCCACTCGGAGGAATGTACTGAGGAGGACCATTATTGGTGCAGCAGCTATAAAGACTCTGTACTTTGTTACTGCCCCAGTCCTATGGACCCCGACATGCATACCTTTCATGCAGGCATCTGTGTCGCACTGCCTTCTCACTGATCTCCTTGCAGAATCTTACCAAGGGAGAGGTCGCAGGGGCAATGACCTGGGGGACAGTTGTTTGAAATCTCCCCCTCTGGCCTGTGCCACAGATGGTGGCAGGCAATTGCTTTTCCTGTTGGCTTGAACAGAGAGCCAGTCAATCTAGGTCGCTAATGTTGTCTTTAAAAAGAGGCACAAGCATATATAGCAACACAGCGGCAACAAGACTGGGGAGAGATTTACAACCCATCTTTACCTTTGGATGAATTTAAACTTATCTGGTATTGGGCATTAAAGGAACTTGTAAGTAGCTGCAATTTCTACGGTATATCTGTAAATATTTAAAAGTTTCCTTTAAAAATCCAGCAGGCAGGGTATTATTGGAAGCTACAGGCTATCTGCTCTTTAACATCTGCTTAGAGGGTAGGCTCACCTGTGGACATTATTTTATGAAAGCTGACTTGCTTACCCCTATAAAGATTTAAATGCACTTCTGTGTGTATTTTGTTAGTGATGGCGGGCCACTGGCACAGGTGGTAAGGGATCAGAAGATTGTAGGTTCAACTCCTACCTGACTCTTTTGGTTGAGAAGATTAGATTAGATTCTGCTACAGATAATTAATGTCTCTTTCCATCAAAACTGACATTCTTGCATCATTCTCCTTTGCTATTTTAACTCAACTCGTTACACTATTGTTAGATTTTATTGTTTATAGAACCAGGGTATACAAGTGGAAACTATTAGGGTGTGCATTTACATATTTTACTTTATATAGTTTTACCTTATTAAAAAATGTACTTTTTCACGAAGCTGTGGGAGTAAGAACAAGCTAATGAATCATGTTGTTGAAGCAGACACCCTGAGTTCTTTCAAAAATGGCCGGATAAGATCCTTGGACCAGTTAGCTTCTAACAACAAATACAGAATGAGATTGTGCCTAATGTTCCCTAATCAGTGGGGGCGGGTATCTATTTTAGGTTGCAAAAATAGTTTGTACTGAAGGAATAACTGATATTTGATGCAATATTATATAACCTCTTATTTCTGCATGTTTTGCTATGAACACACTTCCTATACAATATATACTGTAACTAAAATTTACTGTGTTAATGGAAGGTGATAGACGATTTTGTTAGTGTTCATTCTTATATGGGAGTGGTGATTTTAGTGCCAAAATAGATTTTTTTTAATTGACTGCCTCTCACAGAAACAATTTATTGTAATTTAGAAGACATGATTATACTGTACAACAATTCCATTCCTTAATTGCAGTGTCATGTGCTAAAGTTCTGGTGCAAGTAAAGATACAGTACTTGGCCAAGAAATTTAAACAATAATTAATACCCCAAAATGGCAATGTGAATAAAGAAGGCAATACATTACTCTCTCCTTATATAATTTATATTTGTTTTAGCTTTTATCCCCTTAAAGCCTAGTTGTAAGCCTACTGAGCATGTTTGGTTTTCTTTTCCAAAAGAAATGTAGAAACTGCAAAGCAACAACCGTTGCTCTTTATTTTAAATATATAATTTCACAGTAATCCATTTCAGATTGCTGGCTGTTTGCCATCATTTCATTTGGAACAAAACTGGGTGATCTGCCAACATCTGTTCTATGTCAGTGTTGGAATTCCTTGCCATTTCTTGTCAGCTGGACACAGTTGTCAGCTTGGGGATATAAAGCAGATTCTCTGTGATTAATTAAAGGTGCTTTGCTAATAATGAGCTCTTTTTCCCAAAATGTCCTGAAGCTAGTTGCTCCCACAATTCTTTTTTAAAGGCCTTACCACAGAATTTCTGATTTTAATTAACTGCACTAAAACAGAAAAGGTCTAGGTAGCCACACCCTATTTTCATCAATAAGTTTAAGAACTTCAGTTGCAAACCTAAAATAATCTCCTTATTTCTGACGTTTTTGGATGGTAAGTTTGTTGTGATCTACTTCTTTGACACACTTTAGGAATTATATGTTTTCCTGTGCTTTATATGGACATTAAACATTATTTTACAGACCATCCTAGTCTATTGGCAGACAGATCCAGTCAGGACAGCATTACTCCATTGTAATGCTGGGAATGCTTGTGATCTCATTTTTTTTTCAAAAAGCACAGTTGCTATACATCCACAGTTAGATATTAATAAAGACAAAGTGACAGATTGTACTGTATAACTATAAAGACATCCCCTCCACCATGTCTGAACACATTGAGTATCCCTATTCCCAACTGTGTCCTCTCTGCTCATCTTCTGCTGGCTGCCTTTTAATGTTGTGACCTTGTTCTCTTGCCTCAATTCTATCACGGTAATTTCAGGACTTCAATATCGCAGACTAATTTTCCTGTCCATCCCCAGAACACTTTTGTCAAAGCACACCCGCTGTTCCTACAATTGGTCTCCTTACTGTACTGTTTTTTTTTAAGAACACTAATCTGTTATCTCACAAAAATACATTGTAGTCAAAATATACAGTATAATGCTGTATATTTTATAAAAGGAATGTCAGAGCTGCTTCAAATAATAATTTTCTCATTAATGAATAATTATTGTTTTAAAAAGCATAGACATTTGTACATTTTACACATTTCATTTCCATCTTGTATTGTTATTACCAGTATCATTATTACTTTAATTATATTAATTCATTACATATTAGAACATCACTGCTACTGTACATACGGTAGTGGTGTAATCAAGAAAAAGTCAAATATCTTCTTGCTATCCTGTGTCAGCATGCAATATTCTTGCAATATTCTTGACTAAAATATTCCTAAACATTCATTAATAACCTTTAATTTAAATATTTATTCTACTTACAGGGTAGAGAATGTTCCTATAAAAATATTCTACAAAATTCCCACTGACTCCAGAATTCAGTATTCTGAATGCATTTTTGTATCTACAGAGTACTGTTGGGAAAGGTGTTATAGAAGTGATTGTAATTATGTTTAAGTATAGCTATGGTTCCTTCAATGCATAATAGCTTTTGTATTTCACAGCATACTTCCTCTTAAATGCGTTACTGCCACCTGCATTCCTCTGTGAACAGGCTTTTCTGGTTCGAATAAATGTGGTCTGATTTATTTCAGTATAACCACAATGGAATGTTGAATTATCTTTTTTCATTAGGAAAATATATGCAATTTAAACAGTATAGAGACTAGTCTTATCTGGATCTTATTTTGTCAGATGTTCGTTGAAAGCATTTAGAATCAGTCTTCGGTCAAAAATAAAGGACATCCTCAGACGTCCTCACTTAAGTGAGAACATAAGTGAGATATTCAAGAGTGATAATTTTACCCTGGTTTATCCCCAGGTTTCAGAGTTTGCATGATAGTCCAAGTTTTTATGGTCATCCTGAAACTAAAGCCAAAATGCCAAAACTTACATAATTTGTCTCATTTTTTATTTTAACATACTTTGCAATATTTTTTTTAGAATTAAACACTAGTGTATTGAACATATTGTGTAATTATGCAGACACATGGTATTAACTGCAATGCTACAAACCTGGACTGAATCACTGATCACTAATCTGCTAACATCACCAGTTGAGTCATTTAATTCATACAATGCCCACCTTTCATTATAAGTAGTAATAGCAGCATTAATAAATATTTTAAGTTAAATTCTACATTTTTAGACCATATTCATAATTATAGCTATGCCATAAGACATGAGTTCAATGGAACATTAAACACAACAGATTTATATTGTAATATGTACGGTAGGTTATTCTGACGCTGCAGGTTGCTTTCATCATTGAGAATGAATTAACTGTGAGTCAGTGCTGAAGGTGAACCATGGATCTCTAATGACACATAGCTTTAACCTTTGTAAAGATTCATAATGGTAATGATCCCTTTTTACCTCTGCCCTCCAGTAACTCATAGGCAGGAGTTGAAACATAAAGGTTGAGACTACAGTACAACATTGAAGGATGCTCATTGATTTGGTACCATCACAGCAAGACTAAACCATTTATACCTGGAGCGTTTGACTATGCAGTGTAATACATTATGTGTACTTCCTTCCACAGTGTCTACTGGAGTCTTTTGAAGTGCAAAGCATTCTCTGTAGTAGTCAATCCTTTGTATTCTTGTGAACAGTCTCTTCAGCCTCCTGGTGCAACTTCAACAGATATCACTGTGCTGTATTTAAGAAAGATGGTCAAACTTTAAGAGTCTGATGTAACATTCCCATAAGCTCTATATATGAAACTTTATCCTGCTCCCCCATATCTTAAACAAGAACTATAAGCATGTTCTGTAGATACTCTGTAGTTTTACCTTTGAATTGCTTGTTTTCTCCATCTTCAACGTCATTTTGTAACACCTGTTTGTCTCACCATCTCAAAAGGAGTTTGGTACATTTTGGTCAGATTTCACGTTTTGGTGCTGTGCTAAATAGTAATATTTAGTCTATGTAAAAAGATTAAATTAAATTAATATCAATTAAATCACTAGTGATTCCTTAATATCTACTACACCCTTCACTAGTAGAAGCACTACTAGAATCACAACCAAATATCTTTAGACTTGATCGTTAACTTGTACTTCTGTTACAAACTCTGATGTGACTTTTAGTTGGCCTTGAATTAATTTTCTATCCAGAAATACAACCATGTCAAATTCAAAAGTGAATTCAGTTCTTAACTATTTCAGGCAACAGTTACAATATTCCATCTCATCAAAAGTTTAGCAGTTGCTGGGGCTCCCAAGTGTTTTATCTTCAGGTAGTGAAGTGCAAATAGTGCGGAAGCCAATTTGTTGACAAGTGGGAGCACCTACAGGAGTAGGATTTGCATTAGCAAGGCTCTTATCGATGCTAGTGAACTACTTACTCCTATGATTTCTTGAGTGAGTACAGCCTTGCAGTTACATCTTTTCCAAATCTTCTGTAAATCTGTACAAAATCTGTAGCATGTCCAGCGGTGAACGGCTTGATGAGTGGGTAGTGAAAAGAACCAGCCTCTCTGTCCTCATCTTACTTGCATGACTACAGGACGTGATGACATCAACAGAGATGTTACCATGAAACATCACAGTAAAGAATCGACTGGCAATTCCAAATCGGTAGGGTGTATTGAATAAAAAACAACTGGTAATTCAAAATTTTCATGTAGATAAAATTATACTGTTGCTATATTATTTGCTTAGTTTTTGTATTTTATTTTCAGGGAACTGTTTGAGAAGCACAACCACATATTCATCTTGAAATTGGAAACAATGCTCCAGCCTTTCATATTTTTCATAGCCTTTCATACGGGCTTCCACCTATTCACTTTCCAACCTTGTTAATCCAATACAGGTTCACAGGGGAGCTAGAGACTATCCTGGCGAGCTGTCCATCGCAGGGTACACACAGACACAAACATGTACACACTTACACCAGGTCCAAGCTTCCTAGAAGCCAATTAACTTACCAGTATGGTTTTGGACTGTGTGGAGCAAACCCCCAAACACATGGGGAGAACATTTAAGCTCCACACAGACGGCACCAGAGGAGCAAAACTAAACCCAGAGCCCCAGCACTGCAAGGCGGCAATGCTAATCACTGACCACCTTGCCATCTCTTAATCCTTTTAATACTAGTTATATTCTGGTATACTGAAATGTTCCACAATAATTAAAATGATTTACAGTCAATTTGTTTAAGCTACATATTGAGCACAGTAACAACATAACATTTTCACAAACAATTTCTTGCATTATGAACTCATCTTTTCGCATACCCCAGCTTGCTCTCCATGAGACACAGACAGGGAGAGAAGCTTGGGGTCAGAGTGCAGGGTCAGCCATTGTACAGCACCCCTGGAGCAGTTGGGGTTAAGGGCCTTGCTCAGGGGCCCAACAGAGTAGGATTCCTCTGGCGACTGCTGGATTTGAACTGGCAACCTTCCAGCCACAAGCACAGATCCTTAGCCACAGAGCCAACATCTTACTTAATATGAGAAAAATAAAGATTTGACAAGGTTCTTTGTACTGGTTTCTTATGGATATATAAATATAGAGTACAAAGGTTGCCTTTTCTTTACGTGTTTCCTGGAATAATGACAAAGATGTAATGGGTAAATAATAAATCTAAGAGATTATGAGAGACATGATCACAAGTTATTTGGTGAGGGTGTAGTATTCCCTTATCACAAAAGGGCCTTGCATGTTAACCACTGGTAACTATAGAAGCACATTAAGGACACCATCCCAAACACACTGGACCCGTACCAATT
This sequence comes from Lepisosteus platostomus, assembly GCF_059453375.1. NCBI lineage: Eukaryota > Metazoa > Chordata > Actinopteri > Semionotiformes > Lepisosteidae > Lepisosteus > Lepisosteus platostomus. The sequence goes on along the minus strand of NC_142614.1, from coordinate 44,644,655 downwards.
TGACCCGTACCTACCGGCCCAAAAGATCCACAGATGACACAATCTCCATTGCCATACACACTGCCCTATCTCATCTGGATAAAAAGAACACATACACAAGACTACTATTCATCGACTTCAGCTCAGCTTTTACACTATCATTCCAGAGAAACTAGTCAAGAAACTCAGTGCACTGGGTCTCAACACCACCCTCTGCAACTGGATTCAGGACTTTCTGACAGGCAGACCTCAGGCTGTCAGGCTTGGAAACCACACCTCCAGCACACTAACTCTGAACACTGGGGTCCCCCAGGGGTGTGTGCTTAGTCCATTACTCTACTCCCTCTACACCCACGACTGTAAGGCCAAACACAACACCAACCCTATAATCAAGTTTGCCCATGACACCACAGTTGTAGGTCTGATCACAGACAATGATGAGAGGGCCTACAGGGAGGAGGTCAATCTCCTTACAATGTGGTGTGAAGACAACAACCTCACCCTCAACATCATCAAAACCAAGGAGCTGATCGTTGATTTCAGGAAACTGCAAAATGGACATGCCCATATCCACATCAACGGGACTGAAGTGGAAAGGGTCAGTAACGTCAAATTCCTTGGCGTCCATATCACCAAGGACCTCACATGGTTTCTCAATGCCACCTGTCTGATCAAGAAAGCGCAACAGCGCCTGTACTTCCTAAGACGGTTGAAGAAGGCTAAGATATGTCCCCAGATCCTCACTAACTTTTACAGATGCACTACAAAAAGCGCACTGACAGGTTGCATCACAGTGTAGTATGGCAACTGCAGTGCTGCTGACCGCAAAGCCCTACAGCGGGTGGTGAAAACTGCCCAGTCCATCACTGGGGTTGCCCTCCCATCTATACAGGACATTTATGACAGACGGTGCTCGAGGAAAGCTCTAAGCATCATCAAAGACCCCACACATCCCAGCTACAGACTGTATGATCCTCTACCATCTGGAAAACGGTACTGGAGCATTCGGGCCAGGACTACCAGACTCAGAGACAGTTTTTACCCCCGCACTATCAAACTATTAAACTCCCAGCCTCTCTCACTCTCACTCTCACCTCTCATCTATGATCTGAACCTCACAGTGACTTCTTTCTTTCTTCACAAAAACTCACACATTGAAATCTACCTCTACCTTACATGTCAAAAAGCTCACTCCCCATAATTTCTATCCTTTTATTTCATTCTGTTGATGCATGTTTTTGCACATAACCTGTTACCTTTTTGTTGTTTTGCACACTGCCTGTTGTCTCTGTCTTTCATTATACAATTGCATTGTTGTTGTTGTTTTTTGTACTACGTATCGTCTGAGAGCTAGCTAAATAGCATTTCGTTATATCATATACCTGTATATGAGTATAATGACAATAAACTTGAACTTGAACTTGATGTTCCTTCTGATAACCAATGGTTTATTCTGGGTGTACAAAGAAATACACTAGCATTATGGATAAGAAAAACATGTTTACTATGGTATCTAATACAACAACTGCACTACTTTATTATGCAATAAACCTATAGTAAACAGTTAGTGTCCTAAAAAAAGAAAGCCATTAATTCTGCAACTGGAGTTCATAACAAAAGGTCAGGAGAAAGACAAACCAGTCTTCTCCAGTTCCAGTCACTTGGCTCTCTTGTATAAACACAGCCTTTTAGACCATTATTCCCCAGCATTCATCACACTAAAACCCTTCAGCCAACACCAACATGACAGCCAATGTTACAACTCTTTGGTATATCATTGGGTGGTTCTGTCTTCTTTATCCATATGGCTAAGTGGATATCTCTCAAATCAAGCACATTAAAGACTGTAACAGAGCAGCTGATCTGGAGTATTTAAATGGGGTTGAGCCACCAAGGGAGGTGTAGAAGCACTCCAGAAACTATAAATACCTGCATATCCATGTGGTAATTAAAGGATAAGCTGCCATTGTTTGGAAGTTAGTTGCCCTACTTAAGACTAAAATCCCACTCAGGTTTTTGTGATAGACCCTAAATGTCTTCTAGAAATAAAAAGGACATCGACTCTTAAGAAAAGGTTAGTGAGAGCAAAGGAAGGATTTACAACAGTTAGCAAACCCGTTGTCGTATCGACCTCCTAATAAACTAAAGAAAATGGTAAAAGTGGAATCAGTCAAATGGGACTAACCTGGTTGAGTTTTCATTCCAATGCTACTTTAAAAAGCTTCAAGCAAGGCCTAATTCAGAGACAGATCAAATTTGGGTAAGGAAGGCTAATCATAATCATTATTAAAAATATGCTATATATATCCAATGCAATCATCCGCTTTTGTATTTGTCTCACGCATCCTTCCGTCATACCATCTCCACCTTGCAGATGGAGTTAATTTATTTCTTTGAACCTTAACCAAGCAGGTCAATTAAAAATTCTCCAATCTCAAATCTGGAACATTCACAATGAACATGATTCTTAGATCTTGAATTCCCAAGTAAAACATTCTTATTATCAGATTCCTGGGATTTGCTTGTATCTTCAGAACTGTATAACCTTCTAACTTATAAACTGGCAACACACTGAAGCTAAGCAGGTGTGAGCCTGGTCAGTACCTGGATGGAGACCTCCTAGGAAAAACTAAGGTTGTTGCTAGAAGAGGTGTTAGTTGGGCCAGCAGGGGGCACTCACCTTGTGGTCCATGTGGGTCCTTATACCCCAGTATAGTGACGGAAACACTATACTATAAAAAGGCACCATCCTTCGGATGAGATGTAAAACCGAAGTCCTGACTCTCTGTGGCCATTAAAAATCCCAGGGTGCTTCTCAAAAAGTAGGGGTGTAACCCCGGCATCCTGGCCAAATTTTCCATTGGCCCTTAACAATCATGGCCTCCTAATAATACCCATCTATAAATTGGCTTCATCACTCTCTTCTCCTCCCCACTAATAGCTGGTGTGTGGTGAGCGTTCTGGTGCACTGTGGCTGCTGTCCCATCATCCAGGTGGAGGCTCCGTGGCACTCTGGCTAAGGATCTGTGCCTATGGCTGGAAAGTTGCTGGTTCAAATCCTGTAGCTGGCAAAGGAATCCTACTCCATTGGGCCCCTGAGCAAGGCCCTTAACCCCAGCTGCTCCAGGGGTGCTGTATAAATGGCTGTCCCTGTGCTCTAACCCCAAGCTTCACTCTCCCTGTCCGTGTACCTGTGTGTCTCATGGAGAGCAAGCTGGGGTATGCGAAAAGACAACTTCCTAATGCAAGAAATTGTATATGGCTAAAAAAGATATCTTCTTCTTCACTGGTGGTGGTGGAGGGGAGTCCCCATTACCTGTAAAGCACTTTGAGTGGAGTGTCCAGAAAAGCGCTATATAAGTGAAAGGAATTATTATTATTATAAATCTGTCATTATGAGATCTGTATCTTTAAATCATCTGTATTTATGTATTTTTTAGACATCAAACATAGGAAAAGCATCATGGCTCATAAACAAGAACTGTGTATTTTCTGTGAATAGAACAAGGAAATAAAAGTTCAGCTGAATGCATAGCTAAAATAATTTATTCAGTGAACACATTTTTTACTAACAAATTATTTTTTTCCTTTTAGATTAATGTGATTCAGTAGGGTTATTACATTCCTGTTTTGTGTATTTTCCTGTTACTGATTGTGTTGAACCTCATTTCCCTAATTATAGTGCATATACAACATTATGGCATTTAGATCTAAAATTAATAATTAAATCATGCATATTTAGCATATTTTTCTAATTGCTACTGGAATGGTGCAGTATAATGAAAAATGAGCAGGAACGTTTGGCAATATTAGAAATAAAGTACAAGAACAAGTGCATATACTCAACAGTTTGATTCCGGAGTACCAGTTTCAGATTCATACTGATAAATGTGGGCACATCTTTACTGAAAAACCTGTATACACCACTATACATTTCAGAAATGTATTTATCCAAGTCACAAAAGCTTCACCATTTTTAATATTTTATTAGATTGTCTTTGGTTTCCAAGAAAAAGTCTTAATATATTTCTAAATGCATCTCAAGACAGCTATAGTTTCACTGCAAAGTACTGTATCTTGTGGTAATTTGCTGTTTTTTGTTTAACAACATATAACTGCATAACTGTTTTCGGCAAGTTTTGGGAGAAAAAGGGATATACATGTATATTCAGTATGTGTGTACTATTTCTACCACTTGGCAATATACTGTAATTCAATTCTCTTTTCTATCCTTCTTGAACACAGTACTGTACATACATTTACAGTAAGCCTATGCAGCTCTGCTAGAAACAAGATTTATATGTGGTTTTAGATCACAGTATTACCAGTCTTACTGCACAGGATCTGAAAGTCCCAAAGGACGCAACTTCTTCCCAGCCATACGAGAGATTTATATTCACACCCCGTTTTGATTCCATCCTTTTTATGTACTTCATTTTCTTGTTTCTGAGTGATGAATATTCAATCAGCCTGATGTCTTAACATTTCATTTGTACTCAGCTTCAAAACTCTGTAGCTGGGAGGAGAGTCAGTTGTCTCTGGGGGCAACATGAAAAAAAAAACATACCTACAGTAGGAATGATCGAGAATTCTGAAGTAACAAACTACAGTACATTCTATGTAAGTGATCGGTAGACAGAACACAGGGCATGGGGATAACCTTCACTACATGAGTCTTAGTCCACACAACAGGGGGTCACTGTGGTACAAAGGGAATCTTCTTTTAGTTGAGACAGAGGTTTTTATAGGAAAACAATGTTAAAGAACTGCATTTACTTCATGCTTCCTCAAGAAGGACAGCTCATAGTGTTATTTCTTTTATTATTGCTCAGTATAAGATAAAAAATATTAGAGAAAGAAAAGTAAATAATAAAACTGCCTCTGCAAATTTAATGGGTGAATATAAACATAAAAAGTAAACATGAACAGAGAATAAGTAATAGGTTTATTCCACGCTGAAACGTTGTGTCTTCTCAGCATGGAATAAACCTATTACTTGTTCCTTTGCAGCCTACGCATGCTGACGCAGCTACCCACTTGAACTACTACAACATGAACAGAGAATGTTGTATAAAAAATCCCAAAGACAAATAGCTCTACACACTTTATTTTAAAGGATTACCACTAGCGGCTGTTGACAACATTTGATTCAAACTTTCAAATCTTGCTCAGAGCTGAGACTTTGGGATTTTCCTCAGGGAAAGTATTTTTCTCATTTCCCCACTTCTCCAAAGTCAGAATGCCAGCTTTATGTTATTGTTACACATCATGTAATATTCTGCTTTATTTAATTCATTATTTAATATGCATATATCTGAAGAGAACTGTTTGTTGATTACAGCTCAGCATTCAATACTATAGTGTCATCAAAGCTTGTCATCAAGCTCCAGGACCTGGGACTGAACACCTCCCTTTGTAATTGGATCCTGTACTTCTTGACGGAACGTCCGCAGGTGGTGAGGGTGGGCACCAACATATCCTCTACCCTGACTCTAAACACTGGAGCCCCCCAAGGCTGTGTGCTTAGCCCTGTCCTCTACTCCTTATTTACCCATGATTGTGTCGCCAGGCATAACTCAAACTCCATCGTTAAGTTTGCGGACAATATAACAGTCATCGGCCTGATCACAGATGGTGAAGAGTCTGCGTACAAGGAGGAGGTTGAAACCCTTGCAGCATGGTGCCAGCAGAACAACCTCTCACTGAACATCAGTAAGACTAAGAAGAAGATTGAGGGCAATAGGAAACACCAGGGAGGACATCCCACACCTATCTATATCAGTGAGACTGCAGTGGAGAGGGTCAGCAGTTTGAAGTTCCTGGGAGTTAACATCACAGAGGACTTAACCTGGACCCACCACACCAACATCCTGGTCAAAACAGCACAGCAGCGCTTATTCTTTCTCCCCAGGCTAAAGACGTTTGGCATGCCATCACATATCCAGGCCAAATTCTATAGGTGCACTATTGAGAGCATCCTGACTGGTTGTATCTCTGCCTGGTATGGGAACTGCTCCGCCCAGGATTGCAAAGTACTGCAGAGGGTGGTGAAGTCAGCGCAGCTCTTTACCGGCTGTGAGCTACCAAACATCTTGGACATCTAATTAGCTAGATGTCTTAGGAAGTCCAGGTCCATTCTCAAGGACCCCATTCATCACAGTCACAAACTGTTTTCTCTCCTACCGTCCGGTAAATGGTAGCGAAGCATTCGGTCAAAGTCTAACAGATTACAGAACAGCTTCTACCTCCAGGCAATAAGACTGCTAAATAGCCAACCTGCAGCTCCTTTGGCAAATCACCCGTAATGGCTACATGGACATACAGTTTTTGTTGTATTCATCATTCTGCACTACTTGGACATAATATATTGCATACACCATGGACACATACTGTAACAGCTCTATTCATATTGAGTATTGTCTGAGTTTATTTTATTCTATTTCTATTGTACTATTATGTATTATTATGTAACCTTCTTTTGTAACTTTAATTTTGTGATTTTTACCCCCCGGTGAGCTTGTAGAAAAGACATTCCATTGCCAGCAACTACTGCTGCATGCTGTATTGTTGTGCATTTGATAAATAAACTTTGATTTGATTTGATTTTGAATTTGAACTGAAGAAATGAATTTATATTAGGAGAACCACCTGTTTTGGGAAATATCAGACTTGTCCTAACGCAATTAGTATGTATCGTATGTACAAAATATTCCAAAACTGTTTGTGGCGATAAAGATAAGTCATCTAACACAAGTATTAATTTTTCAAATGTAGAATTCGCATTTCTTATCATCTCCCTGTATAATAAAAACGGAACATGATAAAAAAGTATCAACACAATCTTATTGGATATCAGTAAAACTAACATGAAGTAAACCAACTATTCTATCAGAAGATGCTATAAACTTGGAGTATAAGCCACAGACTCTGCAGGGTTTGCTTAGAGAGTTTCCTTTGAACTTACAGATAGGCCTCTATTTGCATTCACAGTTAACAAGAGCTGATCTGTCTTACATTGCCCATTTAACAATAGTATCTGACTGTTCAATTTGTAGATAAAGCCCTGTTTTGAATCCAGGATAAAATTAGGGGGATTAAAAAACACTTATCAACCATCATTCCTCCTAGTCCCCTGCAAGTGCCTGCTAAAATGCACTATCCATACAGTATCTTTACATAAGAGGCAGTGAGTGGGATCATCTGATTCTAATCTTAGGATTAGAATCACATCATCTTAAGGGAGGCATTACCTGCCTTGCCTAAGGTGCCAAGAGTAAATGAATGCAGCAAAAGTTTATAAATCAAATGGTAGGACTGTCTATTAAAATAATGTGAAATGATTAGATTGTATTTGAAATAAACTCTGCGGAATGTTAGTTGGAGAAGCTGTCAGTTCAATCGGTTTAATTACAACCTGTCACCACTTCAACAAACTTTTTTCTGACGTTGAGCTTTTGTCATCTAGCTGTAAAGAACATGAAAAGCAGTGTATGACAGTTTTCTGCTGAATGAATAAAAACTGAACCAAGTATAATAAATCAGAGAAAAGGAAATGTTTGCCTAAGATGATTTAGTTTAAAATCCCTGAGCAAACGATAGTTACTTTGCATTTTTCCATGCATAATATATTTTCCACATATAAATGTGGTAACCTGATTGTAATTGTGATGCTGTTAAATAGAATTCCTGATGAGCTGATTATGCAATGGAAACAGTGTGTTTCTTCTTCCTGACTTAGCTGAAAATGAAACTTTATCTTGGTGAGATAAATCATATGTAAACAGACAGTTTTTCGTTTGTACAGCTTGCAAGCACTACCTGCTTTTCTTTATCCCTTAGACAAACAAAGTGGATGAACCTATTACTTTCTGAAATCAAGGAAAGCCTTTAACAGCGTGGTTCTTGAAGCTGATCTGAATCACAGTTTATGAAAGAACTCTACTCTCCTGCTGCTTGGAAAGCCTCCACTTTGAGAGATGTATGTTTTCGCCATTTATTATGAGTGCGTCGCAGCAGCAGCCTTTAGCTGACCTCTTAATCAAATTCACTGCCAGAACAAAGAAATGAGATGCAGTGAACTGAGCTGAAGGGACTTGTGTGCTGGCGCAGTCTTTTTTTTAAACATCTGTGTTTCAATCCCTCCAAGGGCCAGACTGCCTCCTAGTAACCTCTTCTTTTTCTATTAGTTCTTCCTTTCTTAAAGAGGAAAACAACACCGATAATATTTGGATTGTTTTTTTAAGATTTATCTACAATATTCCCTTATGGATTTACACAGACTTTTTCTTCAGTCTAAGGATAATGCATTTCACAAAAAGCTAAAGTGCAATTAACCTCTAGCTTGAGCTACCAATTTTTGTAAGATCTTACATGTAAGCATGCCTTCCATAACTGAACAGCTTTGGTAGTGGGGGCCTTTTCAAATCAAGTTCACCTTGTGAACATGACATAATTATGAAAAACTAATGAGCAATGGAAGCAGTAGGGGATTGAAAACATTCTTCCATGTCTTTTTGTGACTAGGGATTTAGGAATTTACAGCTGATCATGTAGATACTTACCTAATTAAGAGTTTCTGGCTAGTCATTCAGTGCTTATATCCTTTTCACCATCAGATATTTCCCTCAGTAATATGTGTCTTTTAGTAACATCTGTTAGAAGTGCTCAGGGGTATAGCAGCTGCAGTAATTTTATTCCTCTCCTCTAGGCTCAAAAAACTGTACAAGAATAATTAGAATATTACTGTGTTGTAAATATTACCTTGAGATTATTGTACATTGTTTCACATATTCTCACCTCTTGGGGGACCTGAAGCCTATCCCAGAAAGCAACGGGCACAAGGCAAGATACACCCTAGACAGGACACCTGTTTATTCCAGACACATACTGAATGCACACTCACTGCAGGACCAATTTTCCCTGAATCCAATGAACCTACCAGTAGGTCTTTGGACTGTGTGATGAAACTGGAGCACCCACACAAACATGGGGAGAACATACAAACTCCATGCAGACAGCCCCCCAGGTCTGGAATTGAACTGATGACTGATGGCACTTTGGATGGTGTTATTAAACAAGAAATAGAGAAAGGAAGACACCCTTGCCCTCTCACATTAATCTTTCTGAAACAGTAATTGATATTATTTTTGGTGAATACAGTATGATTCAATCAGTTTTTCTTCTACATACAGTATACTGTAGGATCACATTGTGCTAGTCTCACTCCCCCCTTTAATTATTTTGTTTTTCTTCTGAAAACATGGAAATCCCTTGTAAGTAAATGGGAGCTATTTTATTTAACAGTCTGAATAATTTAACATCTGATTAATTTGATTAATCAAACTCTCTTAGCCCCCCAAACTGTAATAGTTAGTGCAAAATATGGATCAGCTTAATGCCAAAGTCTCAACTACTTTTAGAACACTGATTTAAAAACAATAAGAATATCAAAAGAAATAGATTCACTGTGAATGAGTACATTGATCATTTCCAAATATGTTGAGCAAAGGAAAAATAGTTTCAAAGATTTCTGTTTCAACAATATTCCCACAAGAGGGCAGCAAAGATTCATAGAAATAATCGTGTTTTAGTAATCAATATCACACCAGGTAATTAATGTATAGTAAGTGTTAATCGGGGAGGATGAAAAGCATAGAAACACAAGCATACATACTTAAATATTTTAATTGCTTTGTCCACGATTATAGCTCTCAATTTTGGATTTAGTTGTCTTAACTCTTTTGAGCCGCAGGATTCTGAAGAAATCAACATTATGATCCATTTTAATGCAATCATTTATTACACAGGAATTAGGAATGCAGAAACATAGGTTTAAAAAATTATACTGTGCATAGATGACACATAAAAAAATCTGGATTTTAACACCTTTCTTAAAGGCATTCTGAACGTTGAGAATTGTGCAGCGTCCAAGAAACCCTATTGCTTGATAAGTGAATATTTTAATTGCATTTCACCATGCATCTCAGTTAACAAGTGCATGGTTAATTGGCTAAACAGATATTGAACGGAAGCCGTTTAAAGGTGAGATTGTGGTCCAATATTTCAAGGCCACCATTTTGATATATAAACTATTCAGAGCAGCTTATGCTGTCCCATGTTGTAGCAGGTATAATAATATTAATGTGTGTTAGAGTTCATTTAACAAGCAACCACAATAGAGCATATAAATATGCATATAATATAGTATATTGAGATTTTCAGGAGGCCTGTGATAAAATTCCTCATAAAAGATTAATTATCAAATTGCAGGTAGTAGGCATTGAAGGTGTTGAATGTAATAGGTTTACAAATGAGTTAATGCACATGAAACAGAAGGCTCTTAAAAGGGACAAAAATTCAAATTGTCATCGTGAGTGGAGTACCTCAGGGTTTTGTATTAGGTCCACAGCTCCTATATTGCTAATAAAGAGGTTGGTATTAGTAGAAAAATAATTATTTTGGCAGATAAGGAAACACTATAGAACCTACATTCAGAAATAGAGCAAATTCAGGACTGGACAGATACTTGGAAGATGACTATAGCAATGTTATAGAGGCTTGTAGCCCTGACTTCAGCCACACAAGGTGGCCAATGGCCCCTCTTTAGCTAGGCTCTGCATTTGTTCTTATGAGAAGAAGAAATCCTAATTAGGTGAACGTCCATTAGGATTACAAAGGAGCATCTGAGAGATTGTGCAACAGTCTGCACTTAGTCTCAGCAAAGGAAGGATCCTAATATCAACTGCTCCGGTGTAAGGGTCACCAGGGTTTGGCCAGCTCCTTTACAGCTGCATATCCCTGGCCAAACACAACCAGCTGTTTAAGAATAGGGGTTCTGTCAGGCTAAGACAAAGATACTTGGTGGTAAAACCCACTGAAAGCTTCAAATCTGAGATTGGGAGAAAAAAGACTGATTCATAGCAGATGTTGAAGTGAGCTCACAGCTCTGGAGCACCAACAAACTAAGAGAAAATATGAAAAGAGAATTCAAACTGAAGTGACAGAAGAAGTGAATCTAACCCTGTACAAGGTAAAGTCCCAAGCAAACTATGAAAAGGGAATGCTTTCTTTCACCAAATGCTCCCATTAGAAGTAACACAGAAAAAAGCAACAGAACAGAGGAAGACAGAGGAGTCTACCAGCAGAATGGTAGAGAGTTTGGCTGGCCTGTAAAGCAGTGGTTATAAAAGTCAAACAGCCCCTGGGTGTTTAAAACTAGGGAGAGATCTACAGTATGGCAAGATTACAACTCAGAGAAAGGCATGAATGAGCAATTTCAATAGTTCAATAGTTTTGCTGTTCTTCATAAGAGGAGATAAATTCTATTGTATAAATAATCTCAGAGGATAAATAAAGAGCCAAAGTAAACCGTTCTGTCATGTCCTAAAGAAACTGGGGCAAGGTTAAGTGTCCTTCTCTAGGGAAAGTGAATTTGTGGCGCACTCCAGAGCCATTGATTAAACGCCCAAATTCAGATCAATTAGAATTTTACCCAATTTGGGAAGACAGGTCTTCTTCAGTCTTGAAGTTATGCAATGTTTTTTGTCTAATGATTTTTTTACATTATATTTAAAGTGCATATAAGCAAAACCAAATGACACACAGAAATTGGGATACAATGAGCTTCAAATGGCTATTTATGAGAAAGGGTTATTCAGATTGCTACTCTGGGATCAGTCCAGAGAAGCAATCATAGAAACAATCATGGGCTCAAAGACCTTTCAAAGGTTCTTCTCAGTCTTGAACAGAAAAGAATGCCAAGAGACCTGATTCAAATACTTTAAAAAGGTATTGCCAAAGTAAATACTTATTCAAAATCAGCAGTCAAACATGAACCAAATGAAACAAGCAAGAAACTACAGAAAAAATGTGTTTAAAACTGAGAACAGAAGAACTTCATTACATACGTTAAACTGTTGTAGGATCATGGAGTTGTAGTGACAAAGCCTATGATTTCACTTAGATATAAGTGTTATTAAAGATTTCTAACAATCTTTGTGTGCCTTGACCACGCAGCCCGGTGCTATCTGTGGATGGCCCAGGAATGTGGCTAAAGAGGCCCATGTGATAAGAGACATCGTAAAACTGTATCAAGCTGAACAATGTAATGATATATAGTGCAGATGGACTCCAGCAAGACTCCAAGCTGTTTTCTTTTCCCAAAACCACAGGTCAAAGGTCAATATCCAGCCACCATAAGGAAGATTCACCAATTGGGGATCTGTAGGGTGGGCATCAGAACCAAACCTCCTAGCATCACATCCAATCACAGTCTTGTGATGTCATACTATAAAACTGTAACCCAAGTCATTTTTTGTTCGTAAACTCACTGACATGAAATTTCTCTCCAGCCAAAACCGGCAAACTGACTTTTACAACCACGTGACTGTAAGCAGTTCGAGTCAGAACCTAATCCTTTCCCTAAGAGCCAGGAGAGAGTGCGTCAGTAAAGTAAAGAATTCTGTCCAACATATTATTCCTGAAACTAAAGAAATCTTGTGTTTGCAAGCTCTCTGTTATTTTCACCTGACCAACAAAATTAGACAGTTGATCTCTTTTTTTTGTCGATATAGAATATCTGAGCAAATTCTAAACACAATACAGTATATATACAGTAGCTGTAATGAACTAAGTTTCCCTGTATAACTTGTGACCATACCTCATGAAGACAAACTGTGCACAGACAGTTTTTAAAAACCAAAGTCAGCAAGATGCTACTTCAGCAGAGCTGCCTGAGCCCCAGTGCAAGGCGAAAGCTCTCTCTCCTCTCTCTTCTTGGTCTGCACAGGGACCCTCCCAGCACAGAGAAGCTGCCATGGTCAGTGCAAAGCTTAAACTCATCAAGGATGTTTGGACATGGATACTTCAGTGTAATCACCCCCATCTATGAATTGGCTTCATTACTCCGCTCTCCTCCCCACTAATAGTTGATGTGTAGTGAGCGTTCTGGTGCACTATGGCTGCCATCGCATCATCCAGGTGGATGCTGCACATTGGTGGTGGTAGAGTGGAGTGTCCAGAAAAGGGCTATATAAGTGTAAGCAATTATTATTATTATTTAGTTTAAAATGAATAAACTTCGTTATTCACATAATAATTCTCAGCCGTTGTACTATTTTACCAAACACCTTAGTTCATGATAGTAAATACATATTTATTTTTGTCTGAGAATATAAATGTGATTTAGTTACGTATATGAGACTGATAGAACCTATAAGCTTGACTATAATACATTATAGTCAAGCTTATAGGTTCTATCAGTCTCATATACGTAACTAAACAGTCTCATATAATACATTATAGTCAATGCATATTTTAACTGAAGTTATTAACTCTGATGTCTGTAATCCCAGAGTGAACCAATTGAGTTCACACTACATCATTTCACAGATGCATTCTATTATGTTTGTTGCTTAATTTGCATGTTTTGGTTATATCAATAAATTGTATGTTGTGTATTTAAAATCCATGTGTGAAACTGTAAATTATGATGTTTGATTGGTTTCTGAAAGTCGTCAATTACTCTCAAGATTTACTGTTACAATTTCTGATTTTTACAGAAAATTAAAACCCCCATCTGCTACAGAGTAAACTGTACAACTATGTGGTTGAAACTGATAATTTAAGAAACAGCTGGATTGAATTCTTGGATCAATTAGCTACTGGAGAACCAAATGAGATAGATGGGCTGAATGGCCTCCTCTAATTTGTAACCATTCATATGTTCTTAATTATATTGTCACTATAATGGTACTTCCTAAGTTTGGAGTTAACTGGACAAATGGTTTTTGAACATAAGGAGTTTGGGGCTACATATTGTAAATTATCTAAAAACAAAAATGGTGGTCAGGAGGCTGCATTGGTTTCTGCAAGACACCAATTTGTCATACTGTGTTTTCACTCTCCTGGAATAGAATAGACTTGGTTAGAATCATGTTTATCAATCTTGGAGTATTTGAGGCTAACAGATTTAGTACAAGAGCAGGCTTTACGAAACACAGGCCATGTTTCATAAGGTTGTTGATCACTCGGTCTGAGTATAAAAATTAATCAGCATGATGGCTGATGCCTATCTGAGATAATTTTGATATTTTTGACCAAGCCAAATTTTAGTTGAATCAGTGCAGTGGTTCCTTAAAACATCAAATATTTTGTCCATACTGCCAGCTTGGTTGATACAGAACACCGTTGGGACAGCTGTCCAAATACATCTTCATAGTGAGAGGCTGCTTAGCTCTTTGGCTGTCAACCACTGCCAGTTTAAAAGGGTTTAAATAGTGTAAATAAACAGTGAATACTCCCAAGTGGCTCAACCATCTATGGTACTAACCTAAGTAGTATAATCATGGATTCTTGCCACTAGCCTGGGTCATTTGTTGGCTGTGACTGGGGATTCTCCAAGCACAGTTATCTGAACACCACTGAAGGTAGGGTGGGGTTGGTCAGGGCTGTCTCAGCTCTCAATGACATATCAACCCCTTCAGCCTCTTGGGAGATTTCAGGTATGAGATGTTGTTACTTAGTGACATTGCCTCAAATCAGCTTTGAACTTGGAAAATGGGGCTGTGGTGCTTAAAAGTTGAGTGATTTGAAGGTGGACTGGATGGACGCATGTGTTTGCACTTATTCATTCATCCCGAACATGTTATGGGATTTGAAGCAGTGAGCTGATAATTGAAAAACACTCAACTGGCTATGCTAGCATCTATATCACCCTGCAGCTCTCAACGGGCTATCCACTGAAACTAAGCAGGGTTGAGCCTGGTCAGTACCTGTATGGGAGACCTGCTTTGAAGCTATGGTTCCTGCTAGAAGGGGTGTTAGTGGGACCAGTGAGGGGTTCCCACCCTGCAGTATGTGTGGGTTCTAAAGCGCCGTCTTTTGGATGAGACGTTAAACCAAGGTCCTGACTCTCAGTTGTCATTAAAGATCCCCAATATTTCTCATTTCTCAATAAGAGTAGGGAATTATCCCAAGGTCCGGGCCAAATTTCCCCCCTTGGCCTTTACCGTGGCCTCCATTGTCCCCATGTATGACTGGCTTGCACTTGCCCTGTGATGGACTGGTGCCCTGTCCAGGGTGTACCCTGCTTTGCACTCATTGCTTGCCGGGTAGGTTCCGGCTTCCTGCGACACCATATGGTATAAAGCGGTTTGGCAAATGACATGACATGACAACTGGCTATTCTACATTAGGGGGGTGTAACAAAAAGTAAAGGACAATACTGATAATTACACTTATAAACAAGTAGAAGAGAATGAAAGATTATTAATGAAAGATTGTTTTTGTCATTACAGATCCAGCCATTCACCCTGCAGCTCACAACTGGCAACCCACTGAAGCTAATCAGGTGTGAGCCTGGTCAGTACCTGGATGGGAGACCTCCTGGGAAAAACTAAGGTTGCTGCTGGAAGAGGTGTTAGTGGGGCCAGAAGGGGGCGCTCACCCTGAGATCCGTGTGGATCCTAATGCCCCAGTATAGGGATGGGGACACTATACTGTAAACAGGCGCCGTCCTTCGGATGAGATGTAAAACCGAGGTCCTGACTCTCCGTGGTCATTAAAAATCCCAGGGTGTTTCTCGAAAATAGTAGGGGTGTAACCCTGGTGTCCTGGCCAAATTTCCCATTGGCCCTTACCAATCATGGCATCCCAATAACCCCCATCTATAAATTGGCTTCATCACTCTGTTCTCTTCCCCACTGATAGCTGATGTGTGGTGAGCATTCTGGCGCACTATGGCTGCCGTCGCATCATCCAGGTGGGTGCTGCACATTGGTGGTGGTGGAGGGGAGTAAAGCGCTTTGAGTGGAGTATCCAGAAAAGCGCTATATAAGTGTAAGCTATTATTATTATTATTATTATTATTATTATTATTATTACAACATTAAAGCTACAACTTATATTAGAAGATTTGCTCCTCTTTTAGCTACCTATTGTGAACAATTTCTTACAGAATTCTTTTACCAATTGCATAACTACTACTATTATTTTCATTAACATTGCATCCATAAAAACTCCATCATGGTGAAAAATAGCAGATTTCTGCAGGGATGCTAGATGAGAAGGATCCTTTGGATTTTTAGCAAAATTGAGTTCTATGACTTGCTGAATGCCTGCAGACTAACTGTGACATCAGTGAATGATTTTCTGTTCTGTTGATCTCCACCGTCTCCTCTCCCACACTATGGATTTTGCTGTGCGTCAAAATTTAACAATCAATCAAAGTTTTAAACTTTGTTTTGGTTCAAAGTTAACACACTAGACTACATCCTCTTAATTTCTGTCAGACCTTGTAATAGTTTATATACAGAAGAATTAATCTGCATAATATTGTAAATTTTGCAATAATTTTGTAACTTGCAATACTAGCTTGCATTACATTTGCAGAAATAAAATAAGTATAAACATTGATTCCAAAAACCAATAACATTAATCACTGTAAACAAGTAGAAGAGAATGAAAGATTATTAATGAAAGATTGTTTTTGTCATTACAGATCCAGCCATTCAGAATGGACAATTAATAATGCACCTAACCATACATGCCACATTCCAACATTTTTTAAAGGCATCTTTAAATTCCCTTGCTCTTTCTGAGAATCCTGGTTGATTCATATTACACACACAAAGTTACACACAAAGAAAATATACATCTCATTTACGAACAATGTCATGGGGTTTGTTTTTCTGAGTTAATCCTCTTTGGTTTGATCACTGTATTTTAGAGAGTTGCAAAGAAAGAAATGTCTGCAGATATACCATCAGTTATGCCTTAGAGAATAATAAAAAGAATATCTATTGCTCAATCATAACATATTGACTGGAAAAGGCATTATTTATTTATATAAATACAACAGTGCTACCACAGGAAATGTAGACAAAAAGAAGAAAAAAGCTTTTTAATTGTTGTTCTGGATGATTTCCATGTCTGTAATTTCAATTTTGTGTTGTTCCTACTTACTGTACAATTTGTTTGCACGCCAGACAGTCTGCTATCTTGCCTGCGTTTTTAATGAACTATGAATATTACTACTGTATGAGCTTGCCTACAGAATAGATCTGTAGATATCCTTACCCACTTTGTTTCATACAATATAAATCAGTTTCCCAAATAGTCAAATCTTAGTTTACATGTTGAACAATTTCATATTACAAATGGATAATAAGACAGCTATTAATACAAAGTATTACAGTGTACATGGAACATTCTGTAAAACAATAAGGTTATGATTAAAGTTAGGGCTCAGTTAATGGTCAGGATTAGGCTTTTTTATTAACATGCAGTTAATCTACATGAATCTAAGATATTGGTTATGTCATTACAGATGTCATCTGAGTGATCCGGAATTGTTCTGAGGGTCCTTGAATGAGTTAGACATGTACCTCTCAACTTCGCACCTCCCAAGTGCCCATTCTGCCTCCCCCCTACTCCCACCTCCTCCACACTCCTGGCTTTTGTTCTCCTATGCTATATAATCTCTGCTGACTCCCCTGTCTTTCTCACACCCGAAGAAGGCTCCACAGCTGAAACGTTGTTTTTCCTTTCTTCTAATTTCAGCATGGACTAAACCTATTACTTGTTCCTTTGCAGCCAATGCATGCTGACGCAGCGACGTACTTGAACTACTTCAGCCTATCTTTTTAGGAAGTTACACTGAGATGTTATTAAATAGACATGTGTTTTAATTTCATTATGATGAATAATATTGGTCATTAATAGTGTTGATCAACAGGAGGCCAGAAGATAGAAACATGTGCCCATGACTGGAAGTAATGCAATCTGTGCATCTGTGAGAAAAACTTTGTATCAGGTTGCAGATGCTGTCTCCTGTGATTCTTTCCCATTCCTCTCATAGAAGCTGGACAAGCATGTGCCTGTTCACTGGTCTCTGGGCCCTTGAAGCCACAATACATACCAGCATAACCATGAATATTTAAGGTGGCTCAATCTGACATTTAGAGCATCCGCACCATACCTGTTACATTCTCATCTCTCAACAAAGCCACCGTTGGCTGTGCTTTGTACTACTGGATCAGTGTCATCTCAGACTGAGCCTGAAGGGAGCACAGCAATAAGGTCCCAGGACTTGATTAATGTACTACTGTATTGTAGGGTTGCCATCAAACATAACAAGTGGAGTTACAGTATGCAGAGACTAGATACTTGTGCCCAGAACCCCACACGTGGATCTCACCATTGACAGGTTTGTCATAGAGTTGAGACTTAATTTGTTTTCCTTCATATTTAAGAAATTAGGCAGGCCATCTGTGCTAACTCGAAGTTTGTAATTACAGTAACTGACTGAGGCCCTTGAACAATGCTCGATGTTTGTGAACTGTGCTAGTGTTTAGATATATTCTTTACAAATATAGTCTGTCTTCTTGACACATATTCCAGTCTATATATGGTGTTGCAAGCAGTTGTTCATTGCTACAGCTACTGTAGGGTACAAAAGCACACAGAAATGGCTGAGCTTTAGAACTGAATTAATGAAAGTGCATTGATGTCTTTCTGCTCAGCTTTCCGAAGTGTGTTTATCATAAACATTCTAAACTACACTGAAATATGCTGTGACGTCTTGTCACCCTTAACTATTGTATATTTTAGAACACAGAATAAAATGAGTGTATCATTCTACTTATCTCCACCGCACAAGCTGACATCCAGTAGAGTCATCTACTTTAAATCTCACTGAGGTGGGCTTTACTCCACTGAGAATGAACCCAACTCAGTCCAAGGTAATTTAGTCTATCCTCCAGTATATTGTCTGAAGGTATAATTCTCTCATAAATGCATATTAGGTCCTTTGTGTGATTTTCTTTTTATAATTTTTTCCAGACTTGATATTTAATAGGTTAAATTACCTTATCTCTCAATCATCTCCCACTGATTTAGAGTTTACACTTGGATGACTTTCAATGTTGTAGATCACAGATGTTCATGAATGATCAATTGATCAAAATCTTGCCAAAAAAGTGTAATCAATATCCAAAATCAGTATGTAATATCTTTATGAAAACATAGTAATATATTTCTTTTTATTAGTTATATATACATACCTGAGATTAAGAATATTGCTGTAGCAGAAGATATAAGTGCTTGTAGATAGGTGTCTGCCTTAACAGTGTAAGATATCAAACAGGCATTGATCTATATATAATATTCACAAAATAGTACTCTCATATCAGATGGGATTTAATTTATACTGTCTTTTTCCTTTTTTTAGTTGCTTTTCTCCTTCCCACTTCCAAACACACTGTTTATAGTGCATGTCATCGTATTGCAACCTGAAGCATGGTATTTTCCTGTGCAATCAGCCACAGCTGTTTGGCATCCAGTTCAAGTTAATCCAATTAATCCAAATCAATGCAGCTCTAGTGGATTGCCCTCTAGAACTGGACTATGAGGACACAGCGACAAAGGAGCCAATGCTGGAGGCTAAAGCAGTGATTCAAAGACTCATTTGCTTGTATAAAATACTCTTATTACTGTAAATGTGTAAAACTGGATATAATTTTTTGTTGTGCAAAACGTGGGATTGAAACATCAGGATTGTGTACATAAGGGTGTGTCAGTCTCACAGACAGAAGTTTGGTTTGAGTTTGAGACAGTTCAATTTGGAGTCTCTAATATTGATTAGACAAGAAGTGACAAACAGGCTAGCGGTTTTGGAGTTCTTTTCTCATTTTAAGCCGTATTTCTTATAATAAAGCCAGGAACCCTGCAGGGGATTCAAGTTTCCATTCTATGTTGTGTGTCAGTCTCCAGACTGAAAATAACTGAAATTGGGATTTTGCACCTACTGTAAAAGCAGAGTGGGATTCTAGAGGCCCTCAGAGGAAGGAGAAAGGGAAGCCCAGGCAAAAGGTTGATGTGTCAGGTCTGTATGTGCTTTTGAACAGCTTGAGAGACAGAACGCAGCCCCTGGAAGCTAGACCCTAACATAGAAGCAGCCATAATGATGGAAAGACAGAGTCAAGCAGCAATGCACCATACCATAGAGTTCAAGACTTCCTCCTAAATATTATTCGTGATTGTAAACAGTATGAGAGAAAGATCTGGTGTGTGTATCATGGAGAAAGAGGCCACAGGCTTTCCTGACATGTCCTCCTAGTGTATAAGTGAAGGAGATGGATGTATGCATAATGTTTCTGGCTGTATATTTTAGGGACCTCAGAGAGGGATCAGCCTTCCTGCCAAATTTACCCTTAACGTGACATGACAGTATTCAAGGGCTTTTGTGTATATAAGAATGAAGGGCGTCACTCACAAACTAAAGAGTTCTGATAAATATGAGTTTTTAAGAATTCAGTTTGAAGTAATTAGTGATGCTTAGAGAGGTTGTGGCTGGCACCCTGTTTGAATTTAAATGTTGTTTTGACGACTTTTACTTTGGCAATAATAATTCAATGTGAGGACACCTTCAAAAGTAGCAATGGCAATATTTAGACATCTGAAAAAGCTTCATAATAATTAGGAAAAAAGATTAAATGGAAATAACTATGGCCACTGTTCTTTCTGGTACTTACAGGATGCAGAACACTATGCATAATATGTTTGTTAAAAAGAGCAGGGAAAAGTGTTCTCTCAGTCAATTAAACCTGAACATTAAATCACTTCCTGACCTTTTCAGCATGCTGCTTCGAGAGCCTTCAGACAATCGATCGTCAGTGGCTGCTGGCACTGTACTGACACCCTGAGAGAGTGCAGCAGGGATTCTGGGAGCACTGCCAGCTTCAGCCGAATCACTAGGCATGCCATAAAATGGAAGAGCAAGGCTGTGGAAAAGGTCTTTGCAAACTGAAACAGCAAGCTAAACTTTCATTCCTGTAATTAATACTCAACACAAAGAGAGAGAGAAAAAGATGATAGAATATGTTCTGTTTCTGTTGTATCATAGAAGTTGGGTGCAGTTACATTTATCTTGGAAAATGACCAGAACTTATTGTCAGTTAAAAGAGCATGGGAAACAGTTTTCGCCTGACCTAAATACTTGTAGAATAAAGATTGGATTGTTAAAAACAATTGCAGTTTATATTGTTGCAGAAGAGGCAAAGCCATAAGGTTCAATTTTCTTAGGGACCTCGACATCTTTTTAGTCACTAAGTATAATGTAATTATAACTCAGTCAGAGGTATGTCATTATTAATTTATACAGTAAGAATCCAGATTGTAAAATGATACATTTTACATTTTTTAAAGATATACAAGAATATTTTCCCCTTTATTGGACCACTCCTATTGAACATTTATTTTGAGATGCAGTACCCCCCAACCTCAGATGACAATGTTGTGTTTTAAGGCATAATAACTCACAGAACTCAGCAAAGAACTTATTCACCATATTCTACTAAACACACACTACAATACTGTACATGTCTGTTAGTTAACTGCTTTTCAGTACACTAGCAACAGTCATATCAGCACCCAATGGCACGGAATAACAACACATTTGTAATTGTTTGGCAATGAACTGAGAAATACATCATTAAAACATAAGAACAAGAAAGATTACAATGGAGAGGTGCCTATTTGGTCCATCCAGCTCATTTCTTAGTAACTAATAGACCCAAGGATCTATCTCAAAAGAAGCAAGAAGCAAGTTGATGTATTCGCACAACAACATGGCTGCCTGTAGTAGATTGTTCCATACTCTCACACCACAACACTTCACCAAGAAGTGATTCCAATATCAGTTTTAAATGTTTTTTCCATATAGTTGGAATTTGTTGGCTTGGCTATTTTGAATATTTGTATCAAATCCCCTCCTAATCCTCCTACTATGCTAGTGTAGATTATGCCGGTTCAGGGACGCCAAATATGTAAGAAAAGTGGCTCTCTGAAGGCACCAGTTCTGTAGGGTTTGGGCATTTACTGAGACAATTATTAATTGTAGCAGTAAATCACAAAGTTGATTCTTTTGATGGTGTAACGAACAGTTCTTTCCGGACCCTATGCGGACGACACAGTCCGACGGAGTGGGGAAACATTGGGGAAATGTCATGCAGGAAAACGGGGCAGAAGACAGGGGGCGTGTCCAAGGTGCGCTGGTGCACGGGGGAGGTGTGGCCGAGGCGAACGATCCAAGAGTAATCCATAGAGTATCCAAAACACGAAGGTAAGTCCAAAACCAGGAGATCCATCCGACGAAGGAATTAAAAACCACGAAGGCCGGGTCGGAACCGGCAGACAGGGACAAGGAACAGGAACAGGGGGGTTAAAACCTTAACGGGACCAGGCGCTTCCTGGTCCCGGACTCGCACGATATGGAAATCAGATGCAGAGCCCGGAAGAGCGTCAGCGCCTGGCTTTTAAGGTGGGCAGGGAATAGGGCGCAGGTGCATGGAATAAAGTCTAAAGTGATAGGGCTGGAGCACCCTTAAGGAGGGGGAACTAATATCGTGACAGATGGCTTTAGAGTCCAACCATGCGACATAACTCAAACAACGCACACACACAGGTACTAATACACGAGGATACATTTATTAATACATAGAATATGCCTTAAACTAACAGATCTTATCGAGAGGGTTATCAGAATACAAAAGATATATATTCAATCAGTTACGAAGTGTTACACATCAAGAGGAAATACGTTCAGTATATCATTCATTAAGACCGTTTCATAAATGAACTTGGTTATAACTTCTACGTTAGATACTCGAAACAAGTACATAACTCTTAGGAATTAAATTGATATCAACTGGTTGGGATAACAATTGAATTCTTGAGCTGTAATGCATTGAAGTTGAATACTCATCCAATCTTTGGGGATTCAGATCTCCTGCGGGCACAAAGAAACAGTTGCAGGCTGTTGCTGTCCAATCCGCGCTCTCTGGCTCGGTGCCAGGCTGTGCTGTGCGGCTTGCGACGGTGCGCTGCTGATGCTCACTGACCGGCTAGTTAGTGTTGGCTTTAACTAGCAAAGTTTGTGCACAGGAGAAAAGATGACTGTGGGTCCCAGCAAGTCAGGAAGAGCACCGGTTCGTTCCTAATGAAGAGCTAGTTCTGAATAGTGATTCAGCTGTCCACAGTTCCGACCTGTTCACGAGGCCTGCTGCTGGTTACTCTCTGGCAACCTCCACTCTAGACTCTTAGAACAAAGGAAA
The DNA here is from genome assembly GCF_059453375.1 of Lepisosteus platostomus. NCBI lineage: Eukaryota > Metazoa > Chordata > Actinopteri > Semionotiformes > Lepisosteidae > Lepisosteus > Lepisosteus platostomus. The sequence goes on along the minus strand of NC_142614.1, from coordinate 44,621,565 downwards.
GTTCTGGCACTCGGACACACTGGCCGTTCCGTGGTTGTCCGGGCTGAGTCTCAGGATGGTCAGGAGGCGCGCTGCGAGGATGTCCTGCCCTTGGGAGCCTTCTGCTCCTGGGCCGTCCTGCCCTGGAATTCTCCTTTGAATTCCCTTTAGAACAGTCCACAGAATCCTCTCCAGAATCCCTTCTGAATCTTGTCTGAATCTCCCTTTCTGAATCTGAATCTCACAGGCTCTCTGTGTTGCCTGTTTTTACCTGGAGGAACTTCAGCTCATTGATTGGCTGAAAGTTCCATGGGCATCAGAGTCCCACGTGGGTTACTCGGCCCTACCAGTCCCTGATTGGTTGATCAAGGTGAGATATGAGTCACTTAGTCCTGACACTTAGTAATGCAGTCCAGATGTCCAACTGGCACTCCCTAGACAGATAGGCGCCAATGGGTGACCATTGATCATGATAGCCAGGCTTAGCTAAGTGCATCCCCCTTTGGGAGCTGTCCTTGGACCTTAAATCACCTTGCATGAATGGTTTCTCTGTGGCTGCACCACAGAGATGAACAGAGAAATGAGGCCTAATTTGGGAAAGCTCAGAAACACTTAATTCTGTCTTATTATTAAGCCTCGCCGCTACATATCCCCCCTTTTTGAAGGCCACGAGGTCCCGAGGCATTGTTGCCTTCAAAACAAAACAGAGTTAAGTGATGTCCCTTGCCATTAGAACATTAACCTTAAATGTCCACATTACTCCTCGAGAATTCATACCGGAACCAGCATTGGATACAAACAGGATGAATAACATCTGGAGTATGTATAAACACGGTAGGAGACATTATCTCAGTCTAGGAATTACACATCAGGAAGTTCACTGTCAATATCTGATACCTCTGTGGTAGATATTTGGGGAGAAGTCACTTCCTTTCTTTTGACATGCTACCTTTGACTCATTCATGCTACCCAGAGTACATCTTGATGTGAGACTACATCATTCAGAGTACACTGTCAGTCATGATCCAGCTACCTGGCAGTAGTGTTACAATAACAACAGTTCCTGTTCCCAGCCCCCCGATAAACCACAACACCTGTGTTGGGTATCTGCTAGGGTGATTTGGAGGTTTGTTCCATTAAAGCAAACTAACTACCTGTACCTCTTCAGGGCTTACTGTTTCTTGGATTTCTATCCAATTCAATAGTGTGGCACCTGAAGGCATCCAAGACCTCAAGTTTGGTCTTATATCGTCTGGTTCCAGACCGTACAGTGTTAAGTTACCATGCTGTACTATGGCCTCCTCGGGAACTTACAGGAAAACTGTTTGATTAGGTAGCTGCATTGCGGTAGCTGTATCATGCCCGTCACAAGTCATAGTGTCAGTTAAATGTGGTGTGCTGACCAGCCATTTACTTCCCACCTGCTCTTCATGGGGTCCATTAACCTCCCTCTGCTCGTTAGTAGCTTTACACCCTTCATTGGTGAATCGTTTAGACACAGCCAATGGATAGCTTTGGTAGCCATACCCATCTCAAGACTTGGAACCGAATTCAATCTTGGATTGCCTTCTGGGTGAGCTATGAGCGATGGGGTTAATGTCACATACTTCTCTACTGAGAAGAGTGGAATCAAGTGGGTTGGGAATTGTGCCATGGCTAGACTGGCCACAGTGGCACTAAACTCCCTTAACAGGTCTTGTGTCAACATTCTGGCCTGTTGCACACAAGCATAAACCCACTGTATAACACCAACAATCATGTCCACTGTTTGGGGAATAAGGTTTAACCCTGTTGCATAGGAAGTTGCCTGTAGGGTTTTCCCTAAGCTTTCCAACTTTTGCTGCTGTCGATACAGTCTGTCACTACCCTCTGGCCTCTCTGACACCTGCCTTCTTGGGGCAGTCAGGGTGAGAGTGCCAGTAGCACACAAACCTACCAGAAAAAGCAAACGTGCAACAGTGGCGGCAGCAATCAGTCCTCCCAAAAGTCTTTTCGGGTGGCTGATCCCAGTCATCTCCTTCTGAGTGACTGTTGCCTTTCTAAGCTGGTGCAGCGTGTACATGGTGTCTTTCTCAGTATGCCATGTGGCATCTTGGGCACCAACATCCTGGAAATCTGGGGAGATCTGACGCAGCTGCTGATGCTGCTCCTCCTTTTCCAGGGCATTTGCTTTTTCGATTTGTTCATGCCTGTGCTCTAGGAACCCTGCAGGGGGTGGTGCAGTGGTGGAGCATGCCTGACCCTCGGCTGAGTGGTCATCTGGAGCACCTGAGTGATCTGGGATTGTTATCCTATTCTCACTGTTCAGGTCCACCCTGCACACTTCCTGATTGAGGAATCCCTCTATCGGCATGTTTCCAATCGTTTGCTGGGGGTAGGTGTAGGACACCTGCTCGCTCCCCCCTTCCCTCGCTAGGGGTTCAGGGAGCTGCCCCAGCACTGGGATAGCTAGTTCACTGTCTTTGAACTTACTATCACTCACCAGGCCCATGTCAGTGCAGGCGGGGATTCTGACACCTCTCTTTGCGATGTCCTGCACTGGCAGGCGGGTGACTTGACCATCCAGCTCCAGTCTGGCTGAACCACTGTTGGTCAGACTCAGACTGACAGACTGAGCTGGTGGCTGTAAGAAAACCGGCTCGGCTTTCATTGCCTGTCCCTTCTGGGGGACTGGGTGTGTTGGAAACCCTGCCGTTGAGGCAGGAACAATCAGGTCAGTCTCACTCACTACCTGGTAGTGGTGAGAAATAATGTTACCTGACTGCAGGTTCCCTGGGTCAAAGCAGAGGGAATCAGCATCTGGGATCAGGTGTGTCCACAGTCCAGTAGTCTCAGTATCCAGCTGGACCTCCTGTCTAACCTGTGAATGTTGCACCAGGGGCACCTGGTGGTGGCCCTGTGACAGCTGCTCAAGCAGATCCTCACTAATAGAGGACCTCTCAGGGCTAAGGGTGGGGGCTACATCACCAACCTGCTCTCCTGCCATCTGGATCCTTTCCACCACTGCGGGGTGGTGGTCCTGACCCCTCTTGGGTGCCAGGGTGCACAGGGAAAGCTCCTTTTCATCGCCAGGTGGGGAGATCTGCTCCTCTTTAGGGATGTAAAAGGTGTGTGCTTTACCTGGTGGATCAGGCGGCTGCTTGGAGCACCGCTCCTGTGGCAGGGAGGCTGTTGAGACCTCGGCCGGGACACGACTTCCCTGTATATTCGGGGAACAAGAAAATATTTTTATTTCTTGTCCAGAGGGAACAGAAGGAATCTCCGCATGGGCTTCTGTGTTCGGTGGGCACTGTGTGAGCACAGTCTGCCTCTTGGCCCCCCTTTCCTTCTGTACAGAAGACTTAGGAGCCTTGACCTGTTTCCACACTTTGCCTTTCTGGTGATCCACCAAAGGTTCCTCTCTGAGTCGCATGCCCTTTTCTTTTTCTACCCGTTTGAGCTTGCCGTGTGACATCAAACACCTTTCAACCTCAGTGTCAATCAGTGTCTCACTGGGTAAGACATCTCCCATGGCAGCCTTGAGGTAAAAGCTTCCTGCTTTTCCTCTGTGTTTTACTGCCTGCTCTGTGACTTCAGGGGTGGAGTCAGCACTCACTTGGGAGTGCCTGACCTTATCCAGGCAGGAACTCTTCCGCTCAATCAGATAGACTGAGGGAGGAAGAGGGGGCGGGTCTCCGCCTCCTCCAGTGGAGAGTATCAGCTCATTCACGCTTCCGGCAGCCTTGGGGAGCGGTTGTCCCTGTCCTAATAAAGCTTGTTCAAGCCTGGCCAGGCAGGCGGCTACTGAATCCTTTTGTTCAGCTTTTTCTAGCCCTTTCCCTCCCCTGGTGTTCTCATGGCACTTAGGACGCTGGGTGCGGTCCTGTGTGAGTGCTTTGGAACGGGGCTTAGCCAGCTCAGGAGCCTGTGCTCCTTCGAGCAGGGGGGAATTAACCCTGCTGGCTCTGACGGCGAACGCAGTCGCTTTAGCAGCTTTTTGCTCAGAGCGACTTTGGACATCATACTCCCAGGCTTTCTGCACGAATCTCTTAATATCAGTCATTTTCATGGTCTGTGCATCTGTATGCATTAAGATCATTTTTCTGACTGACGGGTGGAGATTCGCAATGAATAAACCCTTGAAATGTGTGTTATCTTCGCAACCCTCATCATTTCGCCCTGCAAAATAAGTTTGTCTAAGTCTCTCGTAATATTCGCGAGGGGACTCTGCTCTCTCGTGCTTAATGTTAAGGGCGGCTACTATCGCGGCAGTCGGGTCAATAAACGCACTGTATTCTTGGATAAGTGCTTGACACAGCTCCTCAAAATCATTACAGACTTCTTTCATCTGCCTAGCCATCCACTCATGTACAGCTCTGCTGGTAGTTTTCCTGACCAGAAACACTTTCTCCTGTTCTGTGGCGTTTGGCAGATACTGCAGGTTATACCTGAGGTCCTGAATATAACTCTCGATATTATTCTCTGACACTGCGGGGTCAAATCTCTCAATGTCCTTCGCTAGCTCTCTCAGAGAATGGAGATTTATTCTAGCTTCTCCGCTGACGGAGATATGGAAGAGATCGTGGTCAGACCTGTCGCTGCTAGAGAGAGTGCTTAATAGCGACTCGAATTCAGACCTTTTAGCAACCATCGTTAAACTTAAAGAGTATTACTTTTAAGTACGAAATCACAGTTTTACCACAGAAAACCACAAGATCAAGTATGCAATCAACCCGGTAGATCGCAAAAGATCACAAAACAATCAAGCACTGCTTAAAGAGCAAGGGGAACTTTTTTTCCTTTCGGCTTTCAGCACACTGTATTGTCGTGTATGAAACCCGCGGCGTTTTATATGAATTATTCGCTTGGTTGACTCATTTCAGTCTTGCCACGCCCACCCAGGGACGCCAAATAATGTAGATTATGCCGGTTCAGGGACGCCAAATATGTAAGAAAAGTGGCTCTCTGAAGGCACCAGTTCTGTAGGGTTTGGGCATTTACTGAGACAATTATTAATTGTAGCAGTAAATCACAAAGTTGATTCTTTTGATGGCTTTAGAGTCCAACCATGCGACATAACTCAAACAACGCACACACACAGGTACTAATACACGAGGATACATTTATTAATACATAGAATATGCCTTAAACTAACAGATCTTATCGAGCGGGTTATCAGAATACAAAAGATATATATTCAATCAGTTACGAAGTGTTACACATCAAGAGGAAATACGTTCAGTATATCATTCATTAAGACCGTTTCATAAATGAACTTGGTTATAACTTCTACATTAGATACTCGAAACAAGTACATAACTCTTAGGAATTAAATTGATATCAACTGGTTGGGATAACAATTGAATTCTTGAGCTGTAATGCATTGAAGTTGAATACTCATCCAATCTTTGGGGATTCAGATCTCCTGCGGGCACAAAGAAACAGTTGCAGGCTGTTGCTGTCCAATCCGCGCTCTCTGGCTCGGTGCCAGGCTGTGCTGTGCGGCTTGCGACGGTGCGCTGCTGATGCTCACTGACCGGCTAGTTAGTGTTGGCTTTAACTAGCAAAGTTTGTGCACAGGAGAAAAGATGACTGTGGGTCCCAGCAAGTCAGGAAGAGGACCGGTTCGTTCCTAATGAAGAGCTAGTTCTGAATAGTGATTCAGCTGTCCACAGTTCCGACCTGTTCACGAGGCCTGCTGCTGGTTACTCTCTGGCAACCTCCACTCTAGACTCTTAGAACAAAGGAAAGTTCTGGCACTCGGACACACTGGCCGTTCCGTGGTTGTCCGGGCTGAGTCTCAGGATGGTCAGGAGGCGCGCTGCGAGGATGTCCTGCCCTTGGGAGCCTTCTGCTCCTGGGCCGTCCTGCCCTGGAATTCTCCTTTGAATTCCCTTTAGAACAGTCCACAGAATCCTCTCCAGAATCCCTTCTGAATCTTGTCTGAATCTCCCTTTCTGAATCTGAATCTCACAGGCTCTCTGTGTTGCATGTTTTTACCTGGAGGAACTTCAGCTCATTGATTGGCTGAAAGTTCCATGGGCATCAGAGTCCCACGTGGGTTACTCGGCCCTACCAGTCCCTGATTGGTTGATCAAGGTGAGATATGAGTCACTTAGTCCTGACACTTAGTAATGCAGTCCAGATGTCCAACTGGCACTCCCTAGACAGATAGGCGCCAATGGGTGACCATTGATCATGATAGCCAGGCTTAGCTAAGTGCATCCCCCTTTGGGAGCTGTCCTTGGACCTTAAATCACCTTGCATGAATGGTTTCTCTGTGGCTGCACCACAGAGATGAACAGAGAAATGAGGCCTAATTTGGGAAAGCTCAGAAACACTTAATTCTGTCTTATTATTAAGCCTCGCCGCTACACTAGAATGAGGCATCAGAGAGGTTGTGTGGGATTTAAATTGTGTGAGTCTCAGCACGAGAGTGAGGTGTGAGTAGTCTGAGTGTGAGAGTGAAGCACTAGAGCCTGTAGACTGTGTGAGCATTGGCAGATAATGTCAGCAGCTAGAGGCAGGCCTAAAAGTCTGTGGCCTGACTGGTGATGAGGGAACCAGTAGCCTTCATTGAGTGGGACAACATCATCAAAGAAGCTAAGAAATTTTTATGGCTAACAGCTCCACATCATCTTCCCTTTATAACTAACCTCATCATATCCCTCAACTCCAAACTTTACCAGTTCCTCACTGCAGGAAGGACGAAAACCTCAATCATCTTTCACAGAAAAAATATGTCAACACCCCCACTACCTCCACTAATCCTGATCTTGTTGTCACTATTCCCTCAGACCTTTCCCTGTCCCTTCCAGGGTGAGAGATCTCTTCTCAGCAAAGGCCTCAGTTTTTTACCGGTCCCCAAGATGCTACACATCCCCCAAACCCAAGTTGAGCTCAACCGCTTTTACTGCAGGATTCGGCTCAGAGCACATTATGCTGAAGACTCCTCTTCACCAGCAGCTGACAACCCAGTTATCGATGCATTTAACAATATCAGTCCTAAACAGGGCTATTGGACTCCCCCTTCTGGCTTTTTCCATCACTAGATTACTTCATTAATCAATGCAACAATCAAGCTCCTAAGACCTTTTCCATACCCAGGAAACACAGGTCTAACCTCACCAAAGGAGAAATAAAGGCACTCCAATCTCTCCCCCACCTGAAGAAGATTCCACAGCCAAACATTGTCTGTTTTCTTCTCTTTTCAGCATGAAGTAGACCTTTAGTTTTTTTTTAACTATATTAGAATCTAGACTAATGTCAAGTAAGAGCAACATTGTACTAGTACAGATTCCTTTGGTACTCCACTAATTACATCACCCCAATTTTAATGTCAGCACTCTGCTAGTTAATAATTCAAAATCCAAATACTTAAGTTTCCCTAAGTGACTACTTCCTGCAATTTAAGAATTAATGTTTTATAAGGAGCTTTATTAAAAGTCTTCTGAAAATATAAATACACTGAATATGTTCAGTGTGTATACTTCAGCTGGCTATTTCTCCAGTACAAGGCGAGTGCTGGAAGATTTGTATCATTGTCTTCTGAATAACTTTTCTTCTTGCCTTGAGCACAATTGGCAAGATACAATCAGGCCCTGTAGACCAAATCTGAAGTGCCTTCTACCTCTTCTATGCTTGTACTGTTCAATGCAGAACTGGGTATGCTTCTGCTGCCGGAGGCATATTGTTGACATCTTCCTTCGTGAACACCTGAGTGAAAAACTAGTTTACTACATCAGCCACTTATTTTATATTGCATAGAAGTTTCAAATGATCTTCCTGCTTCTATTTTAAAGGATGAAGAAAAATATGTTTACTGTTGTAGTACTAAAAGAACTTAGTCGCCATTTCAATATTCCTTTCAATTTCTCTCTTGGCCTTCTCTTTTTATCCCTGTTTGATTTTTAATAATTTTCTAAAGCATTTTCTTTTGCCTGATATTTTTCACTACAAATTTGTTGAACCATCCGGGCTACAGTTTTCTGTCTTTGATTTACTCACTTTTATTGCTGACATTCCCATAGGCCTTTCTCAGTCTATGTGGGGAAAGTTGACATCTCTCACATAAACTGCTTAATTTAATTAAATCACTTTGAATTACAATCAACCTCTGCATTTTGGTGGGTCACGATGCTCTCTTTTTCTCACTGTGAGAGAGAGGGAGCTCAAAAAAGTTCCCAAATCCCACCTGTCTACAATAAAAAAGGACACACACAGAAGTGTCCTAATTTATAAGGCAGCAGGCATAGGTACAAAAGGGAAAACAAGCAACAAGAGAGCTCAGCCTCTGCCTTTAATTGTGGAGGCTCCACCACAGTAACAATAAACATAAAGCTAGCTTCTCCTTTACAGACATTTTCACATGATAATAATCACTTTACACCAAAAACACAATACATAAAACAAACATTAGTCCCCCACCAAAAATTTTTTAACATTATATATGTTCCTTAAAAATAATAATATTGTAAGTTTTGGGTAAATTCTTTAAAATATCTGTGTTTCTAAAAGGATGGGGAGACCAACTACTGTACAAACCACCATACTGTACCCACCCAATTACATACTGAGCCAAATGACATTGTATTTTTTTTTCTGGATCTCTGCCTTGATCTACTCTATGGATATAAAAGGCATGCACTGAATTGATTCTTTTTTGGTTTAATAAAGAGATAAGGGACCAACACATGGTGGTCCACAACAATCCTGGCATTCTACCTTTGGAATGTTTTTTAATGACTTTGGCCCATCCAGAGACTCTCAAATCCTCTAGCTTTAATTCCTGAGCCTAAAAACTCTTTTTGATACAGTATATAATAGTATAACACCTCCTCTTCTACCTTTCCTATCTCTGGGAATTGTACACATCCATTAATATTACATTCATCACTGTCGTTTTTAGTTAACCTTGACTCTGCGTTTCCAGTAACATCATAATTGCCTGCTAATGTGATAGTCTCTATCTCATCTAATTTATTTCTCATAATTCCTGCATTTAGGTGAAGCACTTTATTACCTGATCATTTGCCTTGTTATTCCCTTTGGTTCTCACTTAGTCTTTCCACATACAGTAACTTCCTTTTTGATTTGCTTTCTTTTATAACAAAAGGAAATGTGTTTGGATTTCTTTTTGGATTTGTGCACCGAGATGGTTGATGCCCATCTCAGTCATTTCCTGTGTTTGTCACAGTTGTAGCGGCAATGCTTGTTAATAAGACAGAATTAAGTGTTGCTGTGCTTTCCCAAATTAGGCCTCACCTCTCTGTTCATCTCTGTGGTGCAGCCACAGAGAAACTATTCATGCAGGCTGATTTAAAGATGTTTTCTTTTGATAAGGGACAGCTCCCAAATGGGGATGCACTTAGCTAAGCCTGGCTATCATTATCAATGGTCATCCATTGGCACCTATCTGTCTAGGGAGTGCCAGATGGATATCTGGACTACATTCCTAAGTGTCAGGAGTAAGTGACTCATATCTCACCTTGATCAACCAATCAGGGACTGGTAGGGCCGAGTAACCCACGTGGGACTCTGATGCCCATGGAACTTTCAGCCAATGAATGAGCTGAAGTTCCTCCAGGTAAAAACAGGCAACATAGAGCTCCAGGAGAATTCTGTGGACTTTTCTAAAGGGAATTCAAAGGAGAATTCCAGGGCAGGACGGCCCAGGAGCAGAAGGCTCCCAAGGGCAGGACATTCTCGCAGTGCGCCTCCTGACCATCCTGAGACTCAGCCTGGACAACCACGGAACGGCCAGTGTGTCCGAGTGCCAGAACTTTCCTTTGTTCTAAGAGTCTAGAGCGGAGGTTGCCAGAGAGTAACCAGAGGATCCACCCGAGGTTAGCACCAGCAGCAGGCCTCGTGAACAGGTCAGAACTGTGGACAGCTGAATCACTGTTCAAAACTAGCTCTTCATCAGGAACGAACCGGTCCTCTTCCTGACTTGCTGGGACCCACAGTCATCTTTTCTCCTGTGCGCAAACTTTGCTAGTTAAAGCCAACACTAACTAGCCGGTCAGTGAGCATCAGCAGCGCACCGTCGCAAGCCGCACAGCACAGCCTGGCACCGAGCCAGAGAGCGCAGATTGGACAGCAACAGCCTGAAACTGTTTCTTTGTGCCCGCAGGAGATCTGAATCCCCAGAGATTGGATGAGTATTCAACTTCACTGCATTACTGCTCGAGAATTCAATTGTTATCCCAACCAGTTGATATCTATTTAATTCCTAAGAGTTATGTACTTGTTTTGAGCATCTAATGTAGAAGTTATAACCAAGTTCATTTACGAAACGGTCTAAATGAATGATATCCTGAACGTATGTCCTCTTGATATATGTAACACTTCGTAACTGACTGAATATATACCTTTTGTATTCTGATAACCCTCTCGATAAGATCTGTTAGGTTTACATGCATATTCTATGTATTAATAAATGTATCCTCGTGTATTAGTACCTGTGTGTGTGCGTTGTTTGAGTTATATCGCATGGTTGGATTCTAAAGCCATCAAAAGAATCAATTTCGTGATTTACTGCTACAATTAATAATTGTCCCAGTAAATGCCCAAATCCTACAGAACTGGTGCCTTCAGAGAGCACACTACACAGTTTTGCGTTGGCCAAGGTTTCTAGTGGGCAGGAAAGCTGAAACCTTCTCTGCAAACCACATTTTCATCTGTGTGTTGTGTTAATGGATTAATTTAATCACCCGCAGAAGGCTCCACAACTGAAACATTCTGTTTTCTTTCTTCTCTTTTCAGCATGGAATAAACCTTTACTTGTTCCTTTGCAGGCTACACATGCTGACACAGCAACCCACCCAAACTAGTTAATTTAATCACTACACACAACACAAACATACAAGAGCTGGTATAGTAACTCTTGATCTATATGCTGGATTCATTTTTTTTTCATTCATATTGATTACGATACAAGTTTTATGCATAGATTTAGAAACACAAGGGATCCACTGTGCACTTCTTTAGTGATTATCCTTTTAATCTAAACCTGAAAAGACTCAGCCATATCTCTGTTTATTATACAAAAATATTTCCAATATCCACCTTCTGAAATCTTCTGTCATAGTCCTGTGACAGACCCCTCTTCAACTAGGGTTGTCCCAAGAGTCTGCATTGACAAAAACTCACAATGGCCAGCAGATGTAAAGTCCAGGAGGATGTCTTTTTCATGATAAGCAGAAAGCACTCAAATAAATAGATAGATACTTTATTGATCCCGTGAGGGAAATTGCAGTGCAACTGCAGCTTAACACACACAACACAGCCACAGTGTAACGAATTATATAATAATAGTACAATACATACAATACAATACAAGAGTTACTCACAGTCCGGACACACAAGAACAAACTAGAACAGAACAGTACACAGAAAATCGTATCACACATATGAATATAAATATACTGTAGATGTAACTATAGATATAAATATAAATGTATTGCACAGGTCCCTGGCATATATTGCACAAAAGTGATTGTAAATGGGAAAAAGAAAAAGAAAAGAAAGAGAACAGATGTAGCAGTCGATGTGTATATGCGTTTAGTCCAGAAATAGGTCACTGTCGATGTTGCCTCTGCCAAGACGCAAGGTGGATGCGTTGTACAGTCTTATGGCAGACGGCAAGAATGACCTCCTGTAGCGCTCCCTGTCGCACCGTGGATGAATCAGTCTATTGCTGAACGTGCTCTTCATTCCTGCAAGCCTGTCATAGAGGGGATGGGAGAAGTTGTCCATGATGGCCTCTAGTTTGGACATCATTCTCCTCTCAGCCACTACCTCCAAGGGGTCCAGGTCAGACCCAATGACAGAGCTTGCTCTCCTGATGAGCTTGTTCAGCATTTTGGAATCTACTGCTCTAATCCCAGAGCCCCAGCACACCACTGCGTAGAAAATGGCACTCGCTACCACCGACTGATAGAACATGTGTAGCATCTTACTACACACATTGAAGGACCTGAGCCTCCTCAAGAAGTAAAGTCGGCTCTGTCCCTTCTTATAGATGGCCTCGATGTTCTTAGACCATTCCAGTCTATCGTCGATGTGCACTCCCAGGTACTTGTACGAGTCCACCATCTCCACGCCACTCCCATGGATGTAGACAGGAGTAGGTTTGACCTTTTTCCTCCTGAAATCTACCACCAGTTCCTTTGTCTTTGTAACATTCAGTTCCAAGTGGTTCACCCCACACCACTCCACAAAGCTGCTGACCAGTCCTCTGTACTCCTCCTCCTGCTCACCCTTGATACATCCCACAATTGCAGAGTCATCTGAGAACTTCTGCAGGTGGCATGACTTTGAGTTGTACTTAAAGTCCGAAGTATAGAGGGTGAAGAGGAATGGAGAAAGAACTGTCCCTTGA